>NW_017306786.1:250351-265911 GCF_000935625.1 Nanorana parkeri
GCTATTTCAATTTGCAATAGCCAATAGTAAACTAGCATTGTACCCGCCCTCTGCTCATGGACCTGATGGGGAACTGAAAAAGAGGGCGGGTACAATGCTAGTTTACTATTGGCTATTGAAATTGAAATAGCCAATAGTAATGTCCCAATGCTTTTGAATGGGAATTTTTCTTTTTTTTTTCTCTATTCTGACATGCTCGTGTCAGTATAAAGAAAAAAGACACAGCGGGGTTTCTCTCCTTGGCGGCCGGGAGCGGGAGACTCCCGGGGCGCCAGGGAGAGTTAGATGTTTGGAGATCAGTGTCCCTGGTTAGCAACCAGGGACGCTGATCTCTCTGAAAGTGGCCGGAGCCAGCCGTAAGATCACGGCTGGCTCCGCCCAGCTGTCAGAAGCAGGCTGTCGACTGAGCTGCTCGGCCGTGATCGGGAGCTATTCACAATAGCCCGTACGGGCTATTCACAATAGCCCATACAGCACCCCCTCGGTTCTCCTGAACCGAAGGGGTCCTGGGGCCGAAGCCAGTCGAAGGATCGGCCGAAGCTACGACCAGATCCTTCGGCAGCTTTGTGAATAGACCCCCCTGTGTCAGTAAATTGGTTGTTCATGGCTGTATCTGAGTTTTATGTAAAGTGCCTCCAAAGGACCTTGGACTTCATTTTTATTGTATTTGTTTATATTCTCTTATTTGTATGTTTGGTAATAAAAGCTGCTTTTTCCATCAAACTCCAAATTTGTGTCTTGTGTGAGTCTCAATACCCCAGTCAGGTAAAATTGAACTTTAAAGCAACTAAAGACCTCCAGTGTGTTCCTGCTCTAAATCCAACAAATCAACAACAGCAGCTGCGGCTATCAATTCAAATCTATCCAAAAGGGGAAAAAGCACACACGAGCAGGGAAATAATCAGAGCAAAGGGGACCTCGGTTCCTCTGAACTGTTGGTGGTTTCGTTTTTCTTTTGCACTACTAATTTTTTCCTTTTTGACCTTAGTAAATATCTAAGGTCTTAGCCGTTTGTGTGTTGGCCATTTTTGTCATTAAAGCAATAAAAACCTGGCAGAGGGTTTAATCCCTCCCCCCCAGAAAAAAAGAAGCTTTGGTTTGATAATCACTAATCAGGTTAACATGACTGACATACTTCTCTTACGCATCTCTTACACAATTAAAATAATTTATCTTTCTTTTCTTTCTAAAACCACCAAATACATTAATCTCATTAATAGGTAGTTTGGCTCTTAACATTGTTATTTTCGTTCTTCATCACTTGCTAACCTAATCCCTTATCAAACGATACCTGCCAGAAATGTTATTAGTCATGATAGGGTTTGTTTGCCATATGTCAAAGGAAACAGGTCATACAGTAGGTCACACCCTCCTGTAATTGTTTACAGATATGAATGGAAAAAGATTAGTACTGAAGAACCTAATATCAAGATAGCATTTTCCCTATAAAATGTGTATTGTTAGGGATACTGCTGTGGCCTCATGTAGACAGCACCAGTAATGCTGAAAGTATTATGTTAGGTCGTGATCAGGACCTCCTTTATGGAAACACAAATCATGGCCATGAGAGAGGGATTTGCCTAGTGCCTAAGAGACCCTTTCAACTGATTGGGTAACACCTTATATTGGCTGTAGTAAAGAGTTTATTTTATGAAGGGTCACTTTGATCCAGAGGATAAAAGAGTGTATATACTATGTATGTGTGAGCCCAGCAGAATGCCACAAAAAACTAGACAGGAATTTGCAGATTTAAGCCCAAAAGAAGAATCTCTTGGTGGACTGTGAGGACAGTTGAATAACTGGGGTCTGTGTAGCTGCAGTGTAAAGCTGGGCACACACCTTACAACCATCGCAAGACTTTTATCTTGTGATGGTTGTAAGGTAATTAAAAAAACGCACGATCTGCCTATCTTGGAGAGGCAGATCGTACTTGCGATGATCGCAAGCCCGCCCCGCTGAGGGGCGGCTTCCGATGACCGCAATGCCGAACGGGCAGTGTGTGCTTGCGCACACCGGCCCGCCCGGCTTTTATCTTACAAACATGCTACACACCCGCCAAAAATCGTATGATTCTCGGCGGGTTTTCGAACATGTTCGTAAGATAAAAGTCGTGCGACCTTACAGTAGTAGAGGTCGCACGGCTTCCACACACCTTACGATAATCGTACGATCGCGGGATTTCCCGCGATTGTCGTACTATTATTGCATGGTGTCGGGCACCTTAACACTGCAGGAAGCCATATCCCTTCTTCCTAAAGTAATAGAAGAAACATTACACTTCTCACTTCTGGCTTATCATCTGTCAATGTCATTCTTTCCTTCTGACTTCAATACTTTGAGTCATGAAAGGTTTGCATAAAGCCAACCTCCCACAAATACTAAACTGCCGCCAATATCAGACAGTGTATTGGATGGTCAGGACTAGTGATGGGCCGAAAAGCCTGAGTTCTGTTCGAAATCGAACTTTAGAACATCCATAAAGCTTGAATTCAAACTTGAACTCAATGCAAGTCAATGGGGGTAGAACTTTGAAAAACAATTGTCCCCTTTAAGAGGGCTTATATGCACGTTATTGGCCAAAAAGTACATGGGGATCTGGGTACTGCCCTGGGGGACAGGAATCAGTGAAAAAAAGACTTTTAAAAAATATTGTTTTTAAAGGAGCAGTGATTTTAACATCACTTAAAGGGTAGCAATAAAAAATGAAATATTCCTTTAAATATCATGCATGGGGGGGGGTCCCCTTAACCTGTCTGTAAAGTGGCAAATCTGTACGATGTATAGAACCTGCTGCAGCAAAACAGACATTTCTAAAAGCGAGCAGTTCCCCCTCCCAAACAATACCAGACCCTTTAGGTCTGGTAGGACTGCTAGGAGGGACCAATTTAAAAAAAAAATTTGTGGGGTTCCCCATTAAAGTCATACCAGATCCTTAAAGTCTGGTAGGAATATTTAGGAGGGACCCCCCTCCCATGCCCTCGGCACTGGGAGGGTGCTTTTCCAGGGTCACCCCTGAACACTTCAGGCTTGTACGGCTGATGAAATCAGCCATACATCGGCTTTCTTCGGCTGGCTTTCTGGTCGGCCAAACATGCTCATCATGTTCGGCTGACCCGAACTTCCGGCAGGCTACTCGCTGCTGTTTGGCCTATTCTCATAGAATAGAAAAATAGTTTAGAAAAGTAGAAAAAAAAGAAAATGATTGGGCGGAGCTAGCAGTGACAGCCAACTCCGCCCAACTTTTTTCTATTGGCCAGGGCCAGCTGTCATTACAATGAGAGCTTGTCGGAGTCAGCAATGATATGAAAGCTGGCTCTGCTAAGCTCTCATCCTAATGACAGAACAGCGTCCCCTGGCTATCTAGTAACCAGGGGACGCTGTTCTGTCATTTGAATGGGAGCTCAGCAGAGTCGGCTTTCATATCACTGCCAGCTCTGCTAAGCTCTCATCGTAATGACAGATCAGCGTCCCTGGTTACCTGGTAACCAGGGGGCGCTGATCTGTCTCTGCAAGTGGCCGAAGCCAGCCGTGAGATGACGGCTGTCTCCGCCCAGCTGCCTTCGGCTCAACTGAGCTGGTTGGCCAACTTTGGGAGCTGTACGGACTATGGTAAATAGCCCGTATAGCAGCCCTTCGGTTTTACTGAACCAAAGGGGTCCTGGGGCTGAAGCTAGCCGAAGGATCAGTCGAAGCTACGGCTAGTTCCTTCGACAGCTTTGTGCATAGACCCCTAAGTGTATGGGTTAGGTTGAGGTCAAAGGCTGAGTTTTACAGTTAGAGTTTGGTTTAGGGGTTGTAAAAGTTACTTTTAGAGGGTGATAAAATCACCGTTTAGGTGTGTTAAGAGTGTACATAATAAAAATGTGCAAGCTCAAATTTCCTAAACCAGAAATGCACCAAGAGCAACAGTTGTTGGCAAAGGCTAAAAGCCCTCCTCCAATATTTTCTGGAGCACTAGAGATGCAGAAGAGCATAAGGGCCAGCTTCTTTGCAGGATTATACATTTATTTGCATATATTGTGCATCGCTTGTAGTGTCTGGTGGATCTCATCTTTTTTTATACAGAGTGAGCTATTAGGGCCCTGGTAACGCATTATTATTTTAAATGTTTAAATGGTTTGTAATAAAATGTCTTTTTTGTTTTCTGAGCCATTTGGAGCCTTAGTCCAATTATTATTGATTAAAAGATTTTTAGGTACATATAAGTGCCTGTGAAGCTAAATACATTCAACTGGACATGTTCTGTAATACTGAAGACATTTCCCAACTTATCCAAACCACTTTCTTAGCTGAGGAAGCAATTGGATATGGTGAAAAGTCTTTAACATTTCAGAACAAGTCCTGTTAAATGTGACTAACTAATACTACCTACAGTATATAAGTTGTCATCCTATTTCTATGTATTTAACTATTTGAATGCTTGTTAAGCTACCCCTAACTAAATTATTACCAAATTATTTACCTTTCACTCATCTCTTCATGGGCAGTTGAGGTAAATGCACAAACATATACCCCCACCCCAGTACTCACACCTTATTTTGGGTATTATAACTGCTGAAAATATTGATACTCATCAGCACTGTGCCCAATGCTTTGACCAGGACTACTTTTTTGGGCTCCCCTCTTAATGCCAAATATGAAATGGCCCCATACCAGTATGGTGGGGGCCTGCATGTGTGCAGACCTCTTGCAATGGGTTTATAGTGTATGGTCAACAGATAGCCACATCTAGCTGTATCTTAACACTCAACTGTGGTTTATTGAGAAAAGTCGTGAAGTATGAGAGCCAGCAGCCTTGACACAATTTGCTTAGTAAATTAATTATAATGCACAAAAGGCAGCAAGTGTAAGAACTTTAAACCATGACCCCAAACCAATCCCAAATAGTGATATAAACCATATCAGGTTTGCACAAGGGATCAGGAAAGAATTGCAGATCTTTCTTTTTCAAGTCAGACCTCAGTTTAGGCAAACACACTTGATCATTTCTAGTTGTAACATTACATGCTGTTAGATGCGATTTTCAAAAATAGAGCAAAAAAAATGTAGCAAAATACTTTGGTGACTACCCACAGAAACCATCCATAGATGTTTCATTTCAGTGGTAAAAGTGGCTTGGTTGCTATGGTCAGCAGTTCAACATTTGCTCCAGTTTTTTTAAATCTGCCCCACAGAGAGTATTGCAGAAATAGAATGATTGCGAGCACCTTTACATGATCACCAAAATGTTTGGTGTCATAAATAAGGCAACACACCACCACATTTGCAAAGATAATACCCTTTTACTTAAAAATAAACATGAAAGTAGGAGACAAACATTTCAGAGCCATGTAGGACCCCTTAATTAAATTACCTTGAGAAAGGGTCCCATGTGACTCTGACCTTTGTGCTGGTTTCCTCTGTGATGTTGTCTATGGTATCTTCACTACTGAGCATTGATCTCCAGTGAACTGACCAATGAGGTATGGCTGCCAGATAGCATCATACTCTTTGGGGGTCATTCATATGTTTTCCTAATATCTGAAAATGACATTGCTTTATAAACCCTCAGAGAATAGTTTTGTAAAAGCGCTATACATGAAGAAAATCAGTTACACCTGAAAATGTCAGTAAGGTTATTAGGAGGCATTCAACTTTTCTATGACCTGAACTGATATGCTAGGTGGTTATATCGAAGGAATTAATTATCTTAAAATCTGTGGGCATACCTTTGTCATATCATTTGGTCCATAAGATATTGTTCTGCTATGATAAAAGTCTATCAATTATGGGCTTATTCTTGTGTTTGCTCTAAGCAAACATAGAACCCGTGGAGCCTTATAAACTTCTAATTATAAAAAAAGACACGTGGTTTAGTCATGCAGTGAAAACATTGCTTTAAGCTGTCCAAAGGACATGGAGAAAAAGGAAAAGAAAAGCACAATTAAACAATTGTTTTCACATATGTATTAATTTGAATAAGATCTCTGAGTAAATACTCACAAACCAGCTCTGTATGATAGAACTGTATAGCAACTGAGGGGGAGGTTGGATAATGTAACATGGCACAGCAACAGTTCACTCAAATTAACATTTTTAGGTCATGAAATGATATACAGGTAGAAAACTATAGACTTAGTAGGAGTTATACAGAAGTTGGTCATAGATGCATTGACAATATGGCAGAATATTTGTTTATGAGTTATGTGCACAGATATGCTCAAACTGGCTGTATGTGTATGTTTATGAAGACTTATAAATGGCCTCATTTTAGGTATACAGTCTGAAAACAACATTTTACATGGAAGATTTGCTGGGAATGTCTAATCCATAATAGGGATAACTTGGGGTAATAGAACAGCAGTAAATAGGGACAAATTCAGAGAGTTGATTAGAGGCACCAGGTGATGGAATGATCACTCACAGCTGGGGCACACCCGCAGGTGAGTACTCATTCCATCACCTGGTACTTCCTGGGAGGGTATTTAAGCCCTCCCTGCAGTCAGGAAGCTGGCTCAGTATTGCATCGCCTGCACCTGACTGACTCCCCTGTCCTGTGCCTTGGAACCTGAACCCTGCTTCCTATCTGCAAACCTGTCACCGACCCGGCTTGTTACCCGACCACTCTCCTTGAATCCTGTTCCTGTACCCCACTGCCCTCCTGTGAACGACCCGGCTTGTACCTGACCACTCTTCCTGTATCCTGAGGCCTGCTGTCTATCTGCAGTCCTGTTACCCATCCTTGTTGCTATTCCCCCTGGCAGTAGGTGTGTGTTTGTCCCAACCGTGGTTTTTGTTACTTCACTGCTAAACCTGTGGGGGGTTGAGGGGGTTTGTAGTTTTGTTTGATGTGTAACAAATAAACTGTGTGCATATAACCCTATCCTGTGTGGGCATATTAATTTGGTCATCCTGCATGGGTACCTACATGTGGTGTGAGGACGCCTGTGCATGGTACCCTGACGGAATACCGAGCCACTGTCAGGATCCAGAGCACCCCCAGGTGGCGCTGGAGCCAGGTCCTGCAGTTCCTGTGCTCACCTGCGGGTGTCTCCAGCAGCCAGGAAGTGTCAGGAACCTGCTGCTCCAGTACCACCTGGGGGTGCTCTGGATCCTGACACTAGATCACATTGCTGGACATTTTTTTTTTTTTTTTTTACAATAAAGGAATTGTCAAATACTGTGTTTGTGTTTTTTGTTCAATTAAAGGATTTTTTTTTTTTAAAAGAGTGGTGTGTTTATTTACTTTTGATATAACTCTTTGGTGAATGAGTAAGGGTTTCAACTACCCCTTACTGATTCACAAGGGGGAAGCATCTGGGTGCCTTTATGAAAGGGGGCACCCAGATGCAGATAAGTCCCCCTGCCTGCAGACCCCCACAACCACCAGGCCAGGGTTGTGGGGAAAAGGCCCTTGTCCTCATCACGTATTATAACATATATGTATGAATAGGCCCCACACCGTGAGTTTTAACAAAACTATGCAAAGTGGGAGTCCAGTGCAAGGTGTACAAAAACGCATTACTGACTCATTTTGTTCATCACTGGTAGGTTAGAAAACCCACCCGAATTAGTGCTGCTCCCACATATACATTGTGCTGGCATCATCTTAGCTGTCATGTTTGTGCACGGAGCAGCCAAGTGTGGTCATCCATGAACACTCAGGTGTCTATGGGTACCCATACAGTGTATACTTCCCGTAATCTGCTGTTTGTTCTGTCAATGTGTCTAGTGTGTGATTAAATGTTTAAGCAGCACTGCTTCTTTTTGCAAATTACTATTACACACATATTACATCTTTGTCTTCTTAGTGCTGATAATAACAAAAGTAATCAGTCATGAGCTGACATTTTAACCTTCTTTTGTATTTTACTGGAAAATGGCCCGCAGCCAAAGTCTCTGCGCAATCAGTTTTCTAGATGCAAATACTTGAACGGATTCACACTTATTTTCCAAGTTCCTTTTACTCTGTCCACAAATACGCCCAAAAAGCAAAGTTTTTATCAGAGCTCCTTACTCTTTAGGGGAAAAAAATCATAACATTGATAATGTTACTACAGTAACGGGTATATTTATTACAATACCGTGATGAAACATAGCTGTAATGAGATTGCATTGCTAAATACAAAAACTAATAAATAAATAAAGTTACTGGCAGTAGCTACCGATATTATAATAAAAACCAACATTAAAAACAATTTAAAAAATGAATTGCTAAAGGAGTAGAATATTTCTACTTAAAAACTACTATTTACATACTACAAAGTGGATATCCCCTTAGCTTAGTAAATGAGGTAAAGCTACGTTCACTTTGCATACCCAATTATGTGTATACATACATATAGAACAGGATTTTTGATGATTGAAGTCAGCACATTTTCATCTCATTCACTAAGTTAAAGGAAAACTATGAGGTGAGTGCTTTTCACTCACCTCATAGTTCTAGCCGACCTGTGACAATGAGACTGTCACAGGTTGGCTCAGTAGATTGGGAAGTGAGCGAACACATACCGGCGTTCGCTCACTTCTCGATCCTGTCACACGCTTTCTGCCGTGACAGGGGAGTGGCTGGATTCCCCCCTCCCCGCTCCGATCCTCCAGCGCTGACTGGCGGAACGAACGGGGAGGGGGCGGGTACAGCTGGCTCTGCCTCTAGATAGGCAGAGCCAGCTGTCACTCACGCAGCTGTGTGGATCCAGACATAATTGTTGGGATCCGCTTCAGCTGCGGCGTCTCAGTATACCGCGAGCTGTAGCTCGCGGTATACTGAGCTTAGGGTGACGGGAGGACGCTAGTTTGTGTCCTCCCGTTACCCTAAGGAGAACTATGGGGAAAAGCCTTAACCCCATAGTTCTCCTTTAAGTGAAAATTAAAGCTGAACTCTTACTTACTTAAAAAATTGCCCTTTCAATGTTGTTAATGATTTTCATTCACTAAATAAATCAGACCATTTGCTGTTCTTACACTAACTAAATACCAACATATTCTCAGACGGGATATGCTTTATGCGTTTTTCGGCATAGACCGCTTTATTGGGAGTATTTTATTGACAATATGTGCAAGAAGCGCACCAATTACCTCCAATATTTGTCTACTACATGATCCTGACCACTGCACACTGTATGCCATGAAATGCTTCACAACTGAACTCTGTAAGCTGTGTTGTCCCTGTAATGGAGCATCTGTACTGTCCCCAATACAGGATGATATGCAGTTTCGATCCTACTGTGCCATCATCAAGACATTACAAGGCCAGTTTCAGCCTCTCCCTGCATTGAGATCTTCCAGCTTGCAGGACAACAATCTAAGGCCAGAAGACTGAGAGCGATCATCACTGGGTTTAGTTAATGCTGCAGTTAACCCTTTACACAGACAATAGCTGTAACCGTGTGTTTTAATGGAAACACGCTCCATTCCCTGCAAATGCTATGACAATTCAAAAACATAAGCAATGCCTGTGATGCCCTTTGTCCCTTCAGAGAGGAATGTAACAGGTTTTACAATATGGTGGCACGCTTTACAGAGACAAGTATACTTTAAGTTTTTATTTAGAGTGCAGAGATAAGGTTAACAATTTTACAAGAATGTTTTATAATAAAAGAAACGGTGCAGAAGAATATACAGGAAAAAGATGTTACAAAAAGACGGAAAAATAAAACAACATTAACCAAAAAAAGGAATTAGAATGAAAGCTAGCAAAGTCCTTGTCTTTTTCATTTCCGGCAGGGTCCAGTTCAACGAAACAGTAGTTGAATCATGGAATGGAAGTAAGTCTTAGCAAAAGTTCTATTTTTGTTGTTAACAAAAGCTTCTTCTTGATGGTACACTAGAGCCTCTTCTTTTGATGGTAAACAAGAACTTTGCAGCTGCCTTGTGCAGCAGCTTTTTGTGGGCCCTCTAGGGGGTGTCACTGAGCCAGCCCCCCACTCAATCAGGAAAGCTAACTGAGGTGAGCAGGAGAGGGCTGAAGCATTTTATGACCTTTTTACCCTGCTCTTCCCAAAACGTCAGTTTCATAATAATAGCCATATTTCTATGTATTCACATATTACCACCTAATAAACCATAGATTATCGTGTGTTATGAAATTAGCTTTGAATTGATACCAATCTTTACATATTTGTGTGGTATGCTTACCTCAGAAGGGTTAAAGTGGGTGCTTTGGCCCTCAGGACCTTCTAAACCCATTGTGTTTAGTATATTTGTGCTTAGGGTAAAACCACATGGCCGTATATATTCATTATTAATGTATTACCCCAGGTCCAAAGTAATGAATACTGAGTGCATTTTTAATTTGATTTTTACTGGCAGGGTTCCAGGTAATTTTTTGATTATCAGGCCAGAGAACTTTGGAATTAACTGAGTCTGTCAAGTGTGCTGCCTGTTATGACTTCTCATTAGGGTTTTATGAGGGACACCAATAAACAGCTAGGCCTAAACAAACAACTTGGGTAATTAGTGGATTATAGTAAGGACTATAAACCCTCAAAGAGGCCAGATTGGCAGATATCTGGTGCCCTGGAATTTGAAGATGGCCTAAACAAAATTAAACACATCTGTGTAATGGGCAGCCTGATGTAATTATAACTAGAAGTAATGAATTTCCCTAACTGATGGGGTTCCCAAATTAGTGTTGTACCATAAAATAGTGGCAGTTGTAAATGTTTTATGTCACACACAGATAGCACAACAGTTTATCAAACCCCAATTGTTTTTATTTTTTTTGTTCAAATTCATTCAAATTCATTTTAGTGCACACAAACACAATGTAATAAAAAATATAAAAGATGAGGTTGCATTTAATAAAAAAGTGGCAAACATATTAAACCTCAAAATTGCATGCATCCATGAAAAGGCAAAAATCGTTGGTGCTCCTATTTGTCCATAGCTGAAATTACAAGTGTCTACAGGTTATCAATTTAGAGTTAACTGTGAACAATGGCCCTGAAATAAATAATAGAATCCTTAGGAAAAACCAAATGAGCATATACTATACAATCAGCCACACTGAATGCAGTCCTACCAAACTAAATTTAAGTAGTCACCCCACTTAGGGCAAGGTGACTACACTGTCTTGGGCGCAGTTTTCTCTTTCTGATACCTGTGCTGTCCACTTGTACTTTTTGCTCTTCTTCACATCAGTACCAGTTCTTTAAAACAACTTTTTTAAGCACAAAAACAACATCTGCGCAAATAAAAATAATGCACAATCCTATTAAATAATACAAAAATACTTTATATCCTAGAATAGCAAAAAGTGCACAAGCTGGAAAAACATTTTCTAAAAACACTTATAAAAGCACAATAGCACCCTAAAAATCACACAGAGAATCCGCCATAAATAAACCAGCCAACACAGGTGTGCACACACACGTATGGACATATTGTATGCTGTAATCTCTATAGTAAACAAGCACACTATTAAAACATGCATTGAGAGAATATGATGGCAGTCACAGATGAATATACTAGTTTTCTAGCTGGCATGCTGATCTAATTGTTTTGGTATTTTTTATTGCTCTGACCTGTCACAGGTATTAAGAACAAGAGTCGTGACTTCACTGTGTGACCTGCATGCATGTTGTGGGTCAGTGACTCAGAATGCAGATCAGCTAATATTCCAACTAATATTTTTGCTTAGTACACTGTGTGAGTGCTATTTGCAATGATAACTTGTATGGAATACAACTCAAAAGCATTAGTTTCCATATCCCACTACATGCAATGTACCCGGCAGCATTATCAGGAGCAGCAGTAACTCATACAGTCATATCCCGGTCCTTGCTGATGGAGTGCAGACAGTTGCTCCTGTGTAAATCCATGTTTCACAAATTGAAAAAAAAGATACATTATAGCAATATTACTGTTAGAACATATTTAGACTAGTTATTTTATGTGACCTACACATAATGGGCTCTACTTAGGTGTAACAGTACCTTCAGGACAACCTGCCAGAACTTCCAGAATTCCTGCCAGTACTTCCAATGGTACTCTCAAAATCTCTGCCACTACTTCCAATAGTGCCTTTAGAATATCTGCCAGGATATGGTTAAGATCAGCTGGGGGTTAGATTCTGTGACTTGAGCGAACCCGCATCACCTGCCAGGGGGTGTTGCCCTCAAACAAGGATAAGGATCGTTATTTTTCCAATGTGACTTTCATTTTCAAAACTCATTGAACTGAACTGAAAATATCTGTATTTTTAAAAAAATAAATAAACTTGGTGTTTTAGCTTTGTGAATTGAGCCCAATTACATTTAAAGCTGGACGCTGGGCTGGTTTCTAATTTTGATCCATACTTCCTGTTTCTATACATAAGCTTGAATATTTTTTTAAACCTACCTTGTGTCTAAGTAAATTACTTTTTTAACAACCATAACATTATCAGTTTAAAATAGAAAATGCAGCTATGTAAAGTCATCTCCTCTAACTGTGAAGTGCTGCTAGAACAAACTACAGTTCTCATTATCAAATGGGAATTGTAACTGGCAATGGTTGGGATTGTGATGGGTTTGTGGCTAATCATATGTGTGGCACTCATTGCCTATTGACTAAGCCCATACTACACACTGCTCATTTACATAGCATACCAATCAATTCCAGTAGGTTTAAATAGGTGTGACAGACCAGGACTCACCTGGCCTGTCAATCATGGCATAATGTCACTGTGGCCAGAACAGACCAGAAATCTCCTGGCCTGTAAATCAGATTACACAGCGAGAGTGGCAAGGAATCTGAGATTCCAGCTATTAGAAATAAACTGCAATGGGGAGGTTACATGGCCATTGGCCCAGAGAAGGACAAGGCACAGCAGCCACTGGTGTTAATATTACTACATACATAATATTGGGGAAACTGATCCCTGAAAATGCTGCATTCAATACCAGACTAATCATTGGTTGCTACTTTGTTTGCAAAAAGAAGACTATATTGGTTAAATGTAGGGATTTATTTTTATAATACTTATTAGAAATTGTTTTAAATGAAAATAAAATGAACCCAGAGTCTTCCCCCACAGTAATTATCTTTGGCCATAAGATGCCCTGGGTGTCATTCAGCTTGAAAGACTGAGGATATACTGTGACTGCAGGGCATTACGGGCCTGTCACCTCTGCACCCTTCATTTATTCAGTATATTCATGCAGAGAGCAGTGCTCATGTCATCATATCAATGTCAGAAGTCCGCTTCTGGAGGACCATCCACCTTCAGGAAAACTGAAGATGAGAAGGACATACCACATCACGTAAACTGCCTAAAGACTTTGCAAAAAGGTATAAGTGTAATAAAGTAAATAAAGTATAATAAAGGAAAGCATAACATACCACATTCATGGAGAACTGAGCACTCCCCCTCCTCTTATTAACTGGCCAATCAGGCACCTAATCCTATCTTACATTATTGTATCTTATCTAATGTAATCCCTTATAATGTGTTTACTATGTATTTAGTATGTGTGTTGATAAAATGCATGACTGTGTAAATGTGTATGAGGGAGGGGGCGCTCGCTCGATCACCCCCCTTTATTTCCTACTCTGCTAGGCCCCTGCTCGGACCAAGGTAGAAATTTTAGGGGGGACCCCACATTTGTTTTTTTCCCATTTTTAGAGTGGGTTGGGTTCCCCCTTAAAATTCCTAGCAGACCTAAAGAGCCTGGTATGGCTTTTGGGGGAACTCCACGCCCTTTTTTTTTATCTTGGGGGTCCCTCCTAACATTCCTACCAGACCTGGTATCAATTGGGGGGGCCTCATGCACACCTCATGCTTTTTTTTCTCTTCTGCCAACTGTAAAAAACAAACAAATGTCAGGTGCTGCCACGAAAATTCGTCCATGACGAACATTCGTACAGACTATTTGTTACGTACCGTGGTGCGGGCCCGAAGTGATAAGGAGGACCTCCCTTGCGGTTACATTTGACGAGGAACTGTGCCCCGCCCCCGCGTCTCTGGCAGTCCAAGACGGCCTCTACCTCATACTCCTCTTCGCCATTCACCAGAATGGGTCCTGAAGTGTCAGGGATGCGATCAGGGAAAATATCCGGAACAGCAGGTTTCAACAAAGAAACATGAAAGACAGGATGGATTCTGTAGGCCTCTGGTAAGGTTAATCGATAAGCAGCCGGATTGATCTTGCGTTCCTCCGGAAAGGGCCAAATGAATCTGGGACCCAGCTTTTTGGAGGGGCAGGCTAATTTAAGATTACGGGTGGACAGCCACACTACGTCTCCGATTTGCAATTCTAGGTCACCCCTGCGAGTCTGGTCGAAGGACCTCTTGGCGTCCTCCTGGGCCTTGGCAATTGTTTGTTGCAGGAAGACAGAATTAGTGTGGAGGAAGTCCACGGTCTCTTGAGCGGCTGGTACGGTGGAGTCTGGTACCCGCGTGGGGAGGAAGACGGGGTGATAGCCATAGTTCGAGAAAAACGGAGACTGTCGGGTGGTTGAATGTACCGAGTTATTATAGGCAAACTCAGCCAACGGAAGCAGAGATACCCAATCATCCTGGGAAAACGTGGAGAAACAGCGAAGATACTGCTCCAGAGTCTGGTTCGTCCGTTCCGTCTGACCTTTGGTCTGAGGATGGTATGCAGAGGAAAAACTCAAACGTATGTTAACAGCTTCGCATAATGCTCTCCAGAACCTGGAGGTGAACTGAACTCCTCTATCGGAAACCACATCAGTGGGAATCCCATGAAGGCGCACCACCTCTTTGATAAACGTACAAGCCAGGGCCTCTGCCGTGGGAACCCTCCGCATCGGAATGAAGTGGGCCATCTTTGAGAGGCGGTCCACAACAACAAAGATAGCAGTACAGTTTTCAGAGGGTGGCAGTTCTACAATAAAATCCATTGAAATTGCGTTCCAGGGACGGACCGGGATTGGAAGACGTTCCCGGGACGGACCGGGATTGGAAGTGGTCGTAGGAGGCCCCAGGCACGGGAGGAACGGCCCTTACTGCGGATGCACCTTGTACAAGCTGCAACATATTTCCGACAGTCCGAGTTCAGGGAAGGCCACCAAAATGAGCGCTGTACTAGGTCTGCTGTCTTGCGGCCACCGAAGTGTCCTGCCAATGGAGTATCGTGACACTGCCCGATAACAGCGGATCGGACCGATTCGGGGACAAAAACCCTCCCATCCCGGAGGTACAGGTCATCTTGTTGACATAAGTTCCAGGTGCCGGGAGGTGGTGTGTCCCGAGATGCCTGTCGGATGCGGGAGAGCAGGTCAGCCTGCAGGAGTAGAAACTGGTTGGTCTGGAGAATAGTGTCAGGTTGCTTGGGAGCATCAGGCGTCGAGTACCTGCGGGACAGGGCGTTAGGTTTCCCGTTGCGTGATCCAGGGCGATAAGTTATGTGGAAGCGAAATCGGCAGAAGAAAAGTGCCCATCGGGCCTGCCGAGGTCTTAAACGTCTGGCGGATCTTAGGTATTCTAGGTTCTTGTGATCAGTATAGATCAGGACTGGATGGGTTGCCCCTTCTAGCAGGTATCGCCATTCTTCTAGTGCCAATTTAATGGCCAGGAGCTCTCGATCGCCGACATCATAGTTCCTCTCTGCAGTGCTCAGTTTCCTCGAGAAGAA
>NW_017306786.1:270493-297047 GCF_000935625.1 Nanorana parkeri
TAGGTCACCCCTGCGAGTCTGGTCGAAGGACCTCTTGGCGTCCTCCTGGGCCTTGGCAATTGTTTGTTGCAGGAAGACAGAATTAGTGTGGAGGAAGTCCACGGTCTCTTGAGCGGCTGGTACGGTGGAGTCTGGTACCCGCGTGGGGAGGAAGACGGGGTGATAGCCATAGTTCGAGAAAAACGGAGACTGTCGGGTGGTTGAATGTACCGAATTATTATAGGCAAACTCAGCCAACGGAAGCAGAGATACCCAATCATCCTGGGAAAACGTGGAGAAACAGCGAAGATACTGCTCCAGAGTCTGGTTCGTCCGTTCCGTCTGACCTTTGGTCTGAGGATGGTATGCAGAGGAAAAACTCAAACGTATGTTAACAGCTTCGCATAATGCTCTCCAGAACCTGGAGGTGAACTGAACTCCTCTATCGGAAACCACATCAGTGGGAATCCCATGAAGGCGCACCACCTCTTTGATAAACGTACAAGCCAGGGCCTCTGCCGTGGGAACCCTCCGCATCGGAATGAAGTGGGCCATCTTTGAGAGGCGGTCCACAACAACAAAGATAGCAGTACAGTTTTCAGAGGGTGGCAGTTCTACAATAAAATCCATTGAAATTGCGTTCCAGGGACGGACCGGGATTGGAAGTGGTCGTAGGAGGCCCCAGGCACGGGAGGAACGGCCCTTACTGCGGATGCACCTTGTACAAGCTGCAACATATTTCCGACAGTCCGAGTTCAGGGAAGGCCACCAAAATGAGCGCTGTACTAGGTCTGCTGTCTTGCGGCCACCGAAGTAGGAAGCAGAGATACCCAATCATCCTGGGAAAACGTGGAGAAACAGCGAAGATACTGCTCCAGAGTCTGGTTCGTCCGTTCCGTCTGACCTTTGGTCTGAGGATGGTATGCAGAGGAAAAACTCAAACGTATGTTAACAGCTTCGCATAATGCTCTCCAGAACCTGGAGGTGAACTGAACTCCTCTATCGGAAACCACATCAGTGGGAATCCCATGAAGGCGCACCACCTCTTTGATAAACGTACAAGCCAGGGCCTCTGCCGTGGGAACCCTCCGCATCGGAATGAAGTGGGCCATCTTTGAGAGGCGGTCCACAACAACAAAGATAGCAGTACAGTTTTCAGAGGGTGGCAGTTCTACAATAAAATCCATTGAAATTGCGTTCCAGGGACGGACCGGGATTGGAAGTGGTCGTAGGAGGCCCCAGGCACGGGAGGAACGGCCCTTACTGCGGATGCACCTTGTACAAGCTGCAACATATTTCCGACAGTCCGAGTTCAGGGAAGGCCACCAAAATGAGCGCTGTACTAGGTCTGCTGTCTTGCGGCCACCGAAGTGTCCTGCCAATGGAGTATCGTGACACTGCCCGATAACAGCGGATCGGACCGATTCGGGGACAAAAACCCTCCCATCCCGGAGGTACAGGTCATCTTGTTGACATAAGTTCCAGGTGCCGGGAGGTGGTGTGTCCCGAGATGCCTGTCGGATGCGGGAGAGCAGGTCAGCCTGCAGGAGTAGAAACTGGTTGGTCTGGAGAATAGTGTCAGGTTGCTTGGGAGCATCAGGCGTCGAGTACCTGCGGGACAGGGCGTTAGGTTTCCCGTTGCGTGATCCAGGGCGATAAGTTATGTGGAAGCGAAATCGGCAGAAGAAAAGTGCCCATCGGGCCTGCCGAGGTCTTAAACGTCTGGCGGATCTTAGGTATTCTAGGTTCTTGTGATCAGTATAGATCAGGACTGGATGGGTTGCCCCTTCTAGCAGGTATCGCCATTCTTCTAGTGCCAATTTGATGGCCAGGAGCTCTCGATCGCCGACATCATAGTTCCTCTCTGCAGTGCTCAGTTTCCTCGAGAAGAAGGCCACGGGGTGCAGACGTGTCTTCAGGCCTTGTCGTTGAGACAACACTGCCCCTACCGCCACCTCGGAAGCGTCTACCTCCAGAACATATGGCAGTGCAGGATCCGGGTGTTTCAGAATGGGAGCAGATGTGAAGTGGAGTTTCAACTGGTCAAAGGCGGTTTGAGCATCTGCAGGTCACTGGAAGTGGGTCATCTTTTTAGTAAGTTGCGTGATGGGAGTGATGATTTTGGAGAAATCCCGGATGAATCGCCTATAAAAATTGGCGAAGCCCACAAAGCGCTGCACACCTTTCTTGTCCGTAGGAGGAGGCCATTCTAGGATAGCGGATACCTTCTGCGGGTCCATGGAAATGCTGGTAGCTGAGATGACCAGTCCGAGGAATTGGATGGAGGACTGTTCAAATTCACATTTCTCAGCTTTAGCGTATAGACCATGCAGTCGAAGTTGGGAGAGCACCTGCTTTACATGCGTCCGGTGCAAAGTTAGAGAGGCAGAAAAAATGAGGATGTCATCGAGATATACTATGACAAAGAGGTCGATGAACTCCCGGAAGACATCGTTTACCAGGTGCTGGAAGGTAGCTGGGGCGTTACACAGGCCGAAGGGCATTACGAGGTATTCGTAATGCCCAAACCGGGTACGAAAAGCTGTCTTCCACTCATCCCCTTCACGAATACGGACGAGATTATATGCGCCACGTAGATCCAACTTGGTGAAGATGGTTGCAGCACGGAGGCGCTGGAACAGCTCTGGAATCAAGGGAAGCGGGTAGTGATTCTTGATGGTTATGAGATTAAGTTCACGGTAATCCACGCAGGGTCGGAGAGTGTGGTCCTTCTTTTCTACAAAAAAGATACCGGCCCCAGCCGGTGAAGTGGATGGGCGGATAAAACCCTTGCTTAAATTATCCTCAATATACCCTTTCAGTGTTGCCAGCTCTGGTTCAGATAGCGGGTAGATGCGCCCAAAAGGAATGGCAGCTCCGCGTAATAAATCGATGGGGCAATCATATGCCCTGTGTGGAGGTAGAGTATAAGCATTCCGTTTGTCAAAAACGTCAAGGAATTAGTGAAAAACTGTGGGAATCTCCTGTCTCAATTCAAGGTCCTGGGTGGGTTGACAGAGGGCCAGGTTTTGAGCAATAGCAGGTCGTGAGCAGTTCTGCAGGCAATAGGGAGATCGGAAGGAAATCGTCTCAGAGCTCCAATCAATTACGGGATTATGGACCTGGAGCCATGGCATTCCCAGTATGATAGGGGACAAGGGTGAGGAAATAATATCCAAGCGAAGTAGCTCATGGTGCTCTGGCGTGACCTGGGCGGAGATTGGAATGGTCTCCTGGGTGACTGGTCCGGTCTTGAGGGCAGTACCATCTGCCAGAAAGATAAGGAGTTCCTGATGTTTGGGTTGTAGAGGAATGTGATGAAGAAGTGCAAATTGGCGGTCCATAAAGCAACTGCAGGCACCAGAATCAAGGATGGCCGCGATCTGGAGGACCTTCTCTGGTAGCTGTAAAGAGATAGGAACAACGAGGTGAGAAGGAAGGTGGCCGGTACTGACCTCAGAGACCAAGTGAGTCTGCTGCAACTTACGGTTCTTGATGGGGCAGTTACGTACATAATGCCCGGTACCCCCACAATAGAGGCAAAGATCCAGATGACGGCATCGTTCCCTCTCCCCCGGAGTCAATGGTGCCCTTATTAAACCGAGTTGCATAGGTTCCGCCGGTTCCGGAGCTGGAGTGGAAGGACCGGGTCGGAACATCGAGTTTCCGGCTGGCACGAAATTTGGGCCTCGTGGCAACATCCAGGTTGGTCGGGAGTAGCCAGTGCGTTCAAGTCTTCGCTCCCTCAGACGTCGGTCAATCTGAGTGGCCAGGTGTATAAGCTCATCGAGGGAATCCGGTATTCCCACACGGGCCAATTCGTCCTTAAGGGAGTCTGACAATCCCAACCTGAATTGACAACGGAGGGCCGCATCGTTCCACTCTGTGTCGGAGCTCCATCTCTTGAACTCCGCCACATAGTCTTCAACGGCCCGGCGGCCCTGGCGCAAGGAGGACAAAGTGATCTCTGCCGTAGAGGCCCGATGGGGATCGTCATAAAGCAGAGCCATGGCGTCCAAAAACCCCGCTGAAAATTCCAGAAGCCGATCGTTCCGTTCCAAGAGACGATGGGCCCAGGCCTGGGGTTCATTAGCCAATAGTGAGATTATAAATCCCACCTTGGTCTGCTCGGATATAAAGGTGCGTGGCTGCAGAATGAAGTATAGCTGGTAAGCATGCCGAAATGCACGGAACTTGCTGCGGTCCCCCCGTATCCATCCTGGAGGGCCTTCACCGCCTGACCGAGGGAGGTTAACTGCTGGCAAAATTCCTCCATGGGGTCTCCTTTCGGGCCCACGGTCTGGCTGAGTGCTTCTGCTACGTACCGTGGTGTGGGCCCGAAGTGATAAGGAGGACCTCCCTTGTGGTTCCGTCTGTGGACCCCTGAGGTGCAACAGGGGGGTCACAGGCAAGAGCAGCACGGGTGCCGGTATGGATCCCTGCGTGACTATTTCGTCCGAAATTTTCATTATCGGGAATTCAGGTTTGTTTTCATTCGTCATTTCTGTCATTTTGAATAGTGAAAATTTGTCCGAATGATGAATCTTTCCGAAACTAATTGCACATGTCTACAGTGGAGGACCAGGTACCCAACATACCTGGAAGTGTGTCAGATGTAAAGGTTCTCTTCGAGGTTGTAGCTGGAAAAGTGAGTATTAGAGTCTGGTTCTGAAAGCTGATATTTTTATAGGCACCCTATCCCAGAGTAGGTCAGTACTACTGGTTGTTAATATCTGCAGGTAAACAGAAAGATAACAAACTGCTTTTGTTTTTTTACAGTCCTACTAATGTTGCAATTTTAACTTAATCAAGGTTACATCATCATCTTCCATCAAGGATGTATGTGAACTTTTACAAATCTGGATTAGAGGGAAGAATAGAAAACATGAGAGATAAGAAATGAAGGTAATTCTGTAATCATGGACTTATTGCTGAAGCTTATAGATTGCAGAGGAAAAGTTGCTGCGATAGTAACACAAGCCTCATTCAACTTATACATGCTGTATAGCATAAGTGATTATGGTGTGTGTGTTTGTGTGTGTGTGTGTATTAGTGATGTGTCGAACACCCCCCTGTCTGGTTCGAATTTGAACTTTAGAATATAGAAAAGTTTGAATTCGAACTCAAACTCAATGCAAGTCTATGGGGCTAGAACTTTGAAAATCAATTGACCCCATTTTGAAGACTTATATGCAATTTATTGGCCATAAAAAGGGTATGGGGATTTGGGTACTGCTTTTCGGGGACATGAAACAATGGGAAAAAAAACTTTTAATAAAATACAGTTTTTAAAGGAGCAGTGATTTTAACATTGCTTAAAGTGAAACAAATAAAAATGCCTTTAAATATCGTGTCTGGGGGGTCCCCTTAAACTGCCTTTAAAGTGGCCCATCTGTACAATGTATAGAACCTGCTGCAGAAAAACTGACATTTCTAAAGGAAAAAATGGCATTTAAAAAGAAAAAAAAAAGCGGTTCCCCCTCCCAAACAATACCAGACGGTTTAGATCTGGTGGGAATGTTAGGATGGACCCCATTTAAAAAACAAAAGTGTGGGATTTCCCCTAAAAGTCATACCAGACCCTTACGGTCTGGTAGGAATTTTAGGAGGGACCCGATTGTAAAAAAAAAAAAAGTGTGTGGGATACCCCCTCAAAGTCATGCCATGCCCTTAGGGCCGGTAGGAATTTTATGGCGAATCCCAATTCCAAAAGTGGGGGGGGGGATGTGGGGTCTCCCCTAAAATGACAGAGGTTTAGAGTTAGGACCGCACTATAGGAGGTGCCTTGGCAGTGCGGCTTACACATCCTTTGCAGAAGACGTGTATCCAAACCTCTGTCATTGTCCTTAGTGGTGAGACAAGTTGTTTTACATGCTGGTTTGTGAGTGTGCCATGATGCCTTTCTACTGTACCACTGTTCAAAGCCAATTTCGTGTGCACCTTACTGTATAACTGGTAACAGATTGTTGAGTGCGTTTGTCGTTTGTTTTGCTTTACCAGCTAGCTATCTCCGCCCAACTGTTTACAGGTGAGCCATGATTAGGCAAAGTCATCATGAAAAAAAACCTGTCTCCCTTTGAAATATTATGGAACATTTATTATCACCCCGATTTTTGAGTAAAATATAAAAGACAGGGTCACGTCGGTTAAATAGACACCAAACATGTCAAGCCTTAAAATTGTGCGCTCGTGAAATTGCAGAAAACGACCACACCCGAAATCGGCCATAGGCAACGCTTTAAAAGCTTTTACTGCTCATCAGTTTAGTGTTATCAGTAATTAATGGCCCTAAAATTATTATTTGCACTCCGACGTTCGCGGCGATATGTAACATGTGTGGCACAATAGGCGGAATCGTCGTTTTCACACGTTGGCACACCCGACGAATGTTTGCTTGTGTGTGCGGAGGGGCAGGAGACTTTAAAAACATTTTTGTGTTATTTAAAAAAAAATTAGTTGTGACTATTTTTTTTTAACTTCTTTATTTTTTTTATGCTTTCATTTTTTTTACACTTAACTTTATTGCTATCACATAGGGGGCTAAGAAATCCTCAATGTGATAGCCAATTCACATGGCAGGTCTTCTTAATGGAGACATCAGGGGTCTCCAAGACCCCTAATATCACCTAAGGACCCCCAGAGGAGGTGATAAAGCAGAGCACGGCGACAAAATGCAGTGGTGTTAACTGGTCCCATTCACACCCATACATTTTTGGGTTACCTTCCATTGATATCCGTTGAAAAATAAATGCCAATGGTTCTGATGTGAATGGGGCCTAAAAACTTACATAAGCAAGGGTAATCCCTTGCAGTAGAAAGCATTTCACAAGATCCATTCATGTCATGTTGCTGTAGAGTTTTCTCATGACTGAGAACCATGAGTAATAACATCTAGTCTAATTCTCTCCAGGATATTCTGGTTCAGAGTAATCTTCCCCTCCCTGACTTTACACTAATCACTGCACAGTTATCAGTTAGTTATAAACTAGCGTGATTACATTTAGCAGAGAGCAGTGAATCACATATTCAGCATGCAAACTATTCATTTCATGACATGGGTTGAAAAAAAAAGTATGCCCATTGAGTTTACCCTTAAAAAGACCATGCCACCACAAAAGAAAAATAAAATGGAGCCTCCCTGTAAAAAAAAGAAGTTTGATACTTTCCTTTTCTGGTGGGTGGGGTGTTAGTTCTCTCTCCTAGTTCTCTTGAAGTGTTATAAGCACAGTTGCTATCTGACACTTGCAGGTACATTGGATAGCATGAGCCCTGCTGGTTGCTGTGGTTCCTTCCACATGCTGGAAGGAACCACAGCATCACTGCATCACTAGTGTGTTCTGTAGTACCATAGTTACTGGAGGGAAGAACCATAGTGCTCACAAGAGGGCACGCTATCCCAAACCTGGAGCTCTTTAAGCTCTTGAAGATTTAACACTGCCCGGCGAAAGGTAAGTATAGTGCATTTCCTTTCACAGGGGGGCTCCATTTATTTATTTTTATTTTCTGGCCACAGGATCAATTAAAAAAACATTTGTCACATACACAATTTGATTCAGAGGTAGGAAAACCATTTTGTTTAGAGTCAAAAAGTGTTTAAGCCATTACAATTATTGAAGAAATCACTTACAATGGATGCTGCTCCTTAACCCCTTCGTGACTGACGACGTACAGTGTACGTCGCCAGCATCGGGGCTGTTTAAACAGACTCCCGGCGACTTTTGCCGCCGGGAGTCTGTTTAAACTTGTAGAGCCGACTGTCGGCTTTACAACAGAAGCGATCCTGGCGACTTACCTGTCGCCAGATCGCTTCTGCGTCCCGAAGAAAGGGTTCGCCCCCCCCCCGTGCTTCCCGGGCTCCGTTGCCCCTCCTACGGGCCCGGGACAGTTGCGCTAATATTGCGCAACATAAAAATTTTCAACTACCACCATTTTATTCTATAGGGTCTTGGCATTCAGAAAATATATAATGTTGGGGGGTTTTACGTCATTTTCAGGCCTAAAATGTGGAATATAACATGGGTGCAAAAAAATGAAAAAAGGGCCTCAGTCATGAAGGGGTTAATGTTTGAAAGTTTTAGTTTCCTGCAGAGCCAGCTGGTCACCTGAGCACATTGACCCTGATATTCTGTTTTAGGGTGGCTCCTTTACCCTGCATGGTCCCATGGAGTCACCCTTGTGTGTGTGTGTGTGTGTGTGTGTGTGTGTGTGTGTGTGTGTGTGTGTGTGTGTGTGTGTGTGTGTGTGTGTGTTAGTAAGCTGTGTGTCTCCACAAACACACATATAGTAAAAATTGTCACCAGCACACCAATTTGTCATTAAAGGACTTCTTGCTTCAAAAACCTTTTGGTGTGCTGGTGACAATCTTTACTATATTTGCATTATTCACGGTGCCGTCCGTGGTCGCTGCGAGCACCCACCTGCTTTGCAGGTTTACTACCGTTCCGGTAAGGAGTGCAGCTGGTTTTCTACTACATCCACAAACACACAGGCACAGACAAGCAAACCAATCCACTGCTCCGCGCTGCTCTCTCCTCCCTTCTCTCTTCTCCAGGGTAGTAGATAAACAGCTGCAGGGGACAGTGCTCTTCCTTTTCACCTTAGACTGGACAGTAAGTTCAGGGAAGTGGAGCTGGGAGAGTTGGAGTGAGCAGTTTTTTTTAGAAATTTAGAGAAGTACTTTGCTAGGCAGTATACAGTATATGTGTTCAAACTGGATTAATTATTGAAAAAAGTTTGAGAAAGTAATACTACTTTAATGAATAAGTCAATTTTTACACCATGTTTCATGCTACACTCATATTCAGGTGTAACACGTAAAGATGTCACATTCCCCAGCCCACCAACCCCAAACTGCCCCCACTTACCTCCTTCCCACAAGCTCCTTTAATTTTTTGAGTTCAGCAGAGCTGTGCCTGGTTCCACCCGCACAGCTGCCTCATCCATTCATGGATCCATTCACAGGGTCTGTGAATGGAGAGACTACAATTCCCAACTGCCAATACGGTAGTTACTCGTAATTCTAAATGGAGTAAAAGTGCGCTGACATCTTCCTCCCATCCTGTAAGTGAATAGGTCTGAGTCTGCACGAGCAAATGTACTGCATCTGCAAACCGCTGATCACATTTGCATTGCAGGCTCAAATGCAAAAAAATAAATGAATGCATGCTTTTTCTGTCATTAATGTGTGTGCATTTACTTATTTTTTGGAAAAGTTGGACTATTCCCTTAAAGATTATTGCACTGCAAGATGTATTAGTGTTGTGTATTGTTATAATAATAGAAACAAAAGTGTTTAAAGGAGAACTATGAGGTGAGTGCTTTTCACTCACCTCATAGTTCTAGCCGACCTGTGACAATGAGACTGTCACAGGTCAGCTCAGTAGATCGGGAAGTGAGCGAACACATTCCGGCGTTCGCTCACCTCTCGATCCTGTCACAGCTCTCTGCTGTGACAGGGGAGGGGCCGGATTCCCCCCTCCCCGCTCCGATCTGCCAGCGCTAACTGGCGGAACGGACAGGGGAGGGGGCGGGTACAGCTGGCTCTGCCTCTAGATAGGCAGAGCCAGCTGTCAGTCACGCAGCTGGGCGGATCCCGGCACAATTGTCGGGATCCGCTTCAGATGCTGCGTCTCAGTATACCGTGAGCTGCAGCTCGCGGTATACTGAGCCTAGGGTGACGGAAGGACGCTAGTTTGTGTCCTCCCGTTACCCTAAGGAGAACTATGGGGAAAAGCCTTAACCTCCTTTAAGACAGCTTCAGACAGAACATTTGTTTGTCTATCACTGAGCACCTGTAGAGGTGTTTATTATGTCATCTCTCATAACTCATTGCCCATCTTGAAAATTCCCCCTAAAATGTCACAATAAAGGACATTAAATGTAGATTTTGAATGGAGGGTGATTAGATCAGAGATTTAGTGAGGCTGGTTATCGATGTGCTCACTGAGAATAGGTGGTGAGTCACTGCGCACACGTCACCATCATCATCATGCTGCAGAATTCCATTGTTGTCTTGCCTCTGATTTGTGTGAAGAGTGCTAGTAGCACACATTCACTGAAGCTCTGTTCCTAGAAAAGGGAAAAATCAGTTCCTGATCACACATAGGCTGTTAACTAGTCAATAGATCCTTGGTAATTAACCACTTGCTGTCCGGGGCATTTTCTTACTATTTGCGCACACATGATCAAATATACATTTTTGGATAGAAAACAGCTTCAAAACCCCCAAACAATTATATATGTTCTGAAAGCAGAGGGCCTGTAGAATAAAAAAACGCTAGTTGCAATTTTTTGCATCCCACGGTTTTTGCGCAAATGTTTATCAAACCAGTATTTTTAGGAAAAAATAAACGAAATAAAAACTTAGTGCACATCCCATGAAGCTGCAAAAAAAGTCAATACCCATAATTTCTCATAGGGAACATTTTAAACGCTTTTACCACGCATCAGTTTATTGCTAACAGTGATTGACAGCGCTAGAATTATTGCCCTCACTCTGGCGTTCGCGGCGATATGTAACATGTGTAGCGCAATTGTCGTTTTCGCACCGTGGCGCACCAAAGCATGTTTGCGTGTGTATGTGCGTGCACGTGGGGGGCAAGAGACTTTAAAAAATTGCATTTTTTCATTTTTCTTTTATGCTACTTTCATTTTTATAACTTTTAAACACTTTTTTTTTTTACACTAACCCTATTGCCTTTACATAGAGGGATAACAAGCACCCTATGTAATAGCAGATAGGGTGTAGCAGGCCCTCTTTATGGAGACACCAGGGGTCTTTCAGACCCCTAATGTCACCTAGGGTCCCCAAAGAAGCTTAGGAAGCAGAGATCTGCTTCCCCAGCTTCTTCTCCTGGCTCTAAGAGCCGGAGACTGTGTACAGTGACACCGGAAGGGATGTAATGCACATCACTTCCGGGTCCAGTGATCGGAGGAGAGATCAGAAGCTGGAAGCCGCTGAATCTCTCTCGAATCACTTGCGGGAGACCCCCCTAGCCGCTCCCAGGCACCGCACGGGGACAGCGGTGCCCGGGGAAGACAACGGCGCCCGCGGGGGGAGGGGGCGCCGCTGCACGGTACAAACGATCCGGCAGCTGTACAGTCGCCGGATCGCTTGTACATTAACAGCCATCGCTGGCTGTTAAAAGTGACACCAATAAGATATACTGTTATACTGGGAGATGCGATGAGCGACCCCAAGATGCAAAAACTGTATGTCAAGCCATTTCATTTGTTAAAAAAGGCTATACCCCATGTGGGGGTGGTCGAAAAACTGAATAAAGTGTTCTTGTTTGAACCACTTTAACAGGCCGCCATCTATAGACGTATTGCGGGCCAGAAGTGGTTGATGACCTTGTAATTATGAATGCACATGACAGTAGTATAGAGGAACTCTACTAGGTTTGATCCTTGTCTGATAACACTGGTCTACAGATTTTGGGAAATTATCGACCTCCGAGATAAAATTTGTTAATCTTACATATTTTGATTAGATGAATTAGAAAACAGATGATAAAAGGTGCTGGTTGGTTGGTTGGTTGGTTTTCAAGATATTTCACAATAAAGATTTATACACAGGCGAGCATATTTGCCTACAAGGGAGGGAGGTGTCTGATGATCATGATTCCTCGTAACTTCTGGACAAAGTACGGTAGAACAATGAAAATGGTACCACATGGAAGTGTATAAATTTATTATCACTTTGAGACTAAAGATTATTACCTAACTGTAATGTGTTGTTCTTTTATTGCAAGGTACATTTACCTCGGTCAGATCTACGCATCATACAGTTACATCTGGTGGCTTGTGAAAGTGTCATTGCCTAACATTTCCAAGGAACAGTTGCGTGATATTTTCCCTCAGGTGCCAAGATGCCTCAAAACTGTGTAAACAACGCAGATAACTTCTGCTACATTTGTGGTGAGGTTACATTTGCATCTCAAAAGTGCAGAATGACAGCAGTGGTAAAAAAGGCATACAACCTATATTTTGGATGCAAAATAGGGGATCAGGACAAGAGTTGGGCCCCTCATTATTGTTGCATTACATGTGCAACTTATCTGCGTCATTGGCTAAACAAGAAGAAAAAGTCCATGCCTTTCGCAGTCCCAATGGTGAAAATGGTGTATGGCCAATACATGAATGGAAAGGTATGTTATTGGTATCAATAAAAAGATACATTTATAATGATTGGTGTAGCACCATTCTCATTAATATATAACATTTTGCAGAAAAATTATGCAGCATAATCGCACATCCCCCTCATATTTTTTTATTATTTTGATGCAATTTTGACCTGAAGCTGTTTCTTGGAAACTGGAGCCAATTAGTACTAAGGACTTAATTTTCCTTTATAAGTGACCAAATTCTGGTAAAATATAGCTACTTTAATTTCCGAGGATTTCTCCTTGTAGGCCAGTGTAACATCAAATTATCTGGAACACTGCTTATAGAATTAGACTGCATATGGCCCCCTTACAGTATTTACTTATTGATCACTGTTGTGAAGATTTATAAATGTCTGCTCCATACTCGCTCCTGTGATGGACTACAATTTCTATGCAAATGAGTAAACTACACATGAGATTGTAGTTCATCATGGGAGCGAGCTTGGAGCGGTGGCTACATTACAACAAGCACAGGGACCATGGGGAACAAAAGTAGCCACCCTCCAGAAGGAAGGACAGTGTCAGTAAATGAGATACATAAGATGCAGTATTGTTAATATTTAAAGTGATATTAAAGTCAAAAGATTTTTAAGCTCTTACAAATGCTGATTCAATCACTTTCAATAGCTGATGTTTAAAAGTATTATTTTCCTGCAAAATCAGCTGGTAGCCTGAGCACTGGTCCTGATATCCCGTGTTAGGATGGCTCCTTTCCCTTACAGGGTCCTATGGAGCCACTCTTGTGTGTGCTAGCAAGCTGTGTGTCTTCACAAACACACAGAAAGTCCACAAACACACAGGCACAGCAATCAAGTCAATTCCTTCTGCCCTGCTTCCTACGTGTTTCTCTTTCTTTCTCCAAAGTAGTAGATGGACAGCTCCTGTCCCTCGTGATCTTGTACGGGACAAGAAGTTCAGGAAACTGGAGCTGACAGTGTTGGAGCCAGCTGTTTGGAAACACAAAGTTTGTAAGTGCATGGGCAGACGTTTGTTCTATCTGGATTCACTATTCAAAAAAGTATGAGAGTTTAATGCTGCTTTAAGGTATTAAAATGCATTTTTAAGCTTTAAACTGAGTTTAGTGTCACTTTAACAAGAAAAATTGATTCCCCCCATCTACACTATTTAGTGCGGATGAGGAAATTGAGCATGTTTTCTTTTTTTTATCCTACTGGCCTGTATGATAAAATACTACAAGTGTATGGTCACCTTTATTGAGCATTCATAGTTCTTTCCTGCTCAGCTATTGTATTCTGACAGCTTGCACTCACAGCCATCAGAATAGCCAAACAGTGACTGCAGATTATTGCCTGCAGTCACTGTTTGGGGCAACAATTGACCCACTCCTTCAGTAAAAGTCAATTTAAAAAATAGCTTTTGTTTAACAGAGTGCTGCAGTCAGGATCACCCACAGCTAGAATTGTGCCTGAATAAGCTGGGCTCGGCTGCAACTCTAGCAATGTGTGGCCAGCTTGAGAAATTAAACATGCATGTGCCAAGCAATGAAGCAGGTTAAAAAAACCTGCATGCTGTTCCATTAGAGCAAAAAAATACAGCATATGTTTATGATTGGAAATCTATTGTGGCAAAAGCATATGAAATTATGTATGTGCACTTGATGTGGCCACAGCAATCATATTTGTGCATGTACACAATGATATCCCCATTGCAGTGTGCACGACAGCTACTTTGCTATTACTGTTTGTTTTTTTCGTACAGCTGCCATTAATGATTTTGGTGCAAACTTCATGCAAAATGTTCTTATATGAGATGTGTATGCATTAACTCCTTGCATTTATATAAAGAAGTTTGCATATTGTGGATGATTCTTCTATGGTGAATAACTGCTCTGGCGTTACAAATTACTAATTTGTTCATACTGAGAAATCCTATAATGGATATGATGTAGGAAAAGAAAAAAAGATACACTGAAGGATCAGTGTAATCCCAACTAATAACTGTTCAGATCTAACATGAAATTGAGGGATTGAAGCCTAGTTTTTGTGTAATTATATGGATCAAAATTAAGACCATATTGGTCTCTCCCACTGGGAGGATGAACAAGGCTGCCCTATATAAACAGCCAGGTTAGACAGGGGGAATCAGAAGACTTGCTCAGCTGTGTCCCCTGTCACTGAGCACCATGGGGACTATGGGTCCAGTTCTTTGGGTCCTTACTGCTTTGACTCTAGCCCACTCCTTAGATATGCCAGCACGCGGTAAGAATTTTCTTTAAACGCCAGCACTTTATTTTATGGATCCAAAGGCCTTAATCTAGGAAGAAACATATTGCTGTACATTATGACATATTTGTTTCCAAATTTTTCATTTTTATTTTCAGAGATTCATTTTTGTTACCTCACTTGTGTTTTTAAGGTTTTTTTAAATTATTTCTCTGTTATGTTGGAGATCTCTTCAAATCAGTGAGTATAATTGTGAGGATAGCTGTCTTTTTTTTTATTAAAGTTGTTTAGTAAAGTTGACATTGTCACTTTACCCATTTAGGCCTGTGACTGTGTCTCTAGCCCATTTGACAGCAAGATATACTAACTGATCTGCAATCCTTTACTGCCTCCCTAATTTGTCAAGACTCTTGCTCTATTGCTTCAACTGAGTAGAGCTTCCTTGTATGGGGGAGCATGTCAACTCCCTAACTATCCCTAACAGTCCATGGGCTATGGCAACATTTGAAAAAAAGGGGATGCAGTGACGCCTTCCACCTGGGTAAACTCCAACACCATCTGAGCTTATCCAAGGTGGGCATCTGCAGCAGGAAAGTGACCAGGAAACATAGATTAATAATCATAACTTGCATGGGGAGGGCAGCGGCGGACTATACACTATCACTTTTGTCCTAAAGAAGCAAAGTGACAGCATCTATATTATTGTGATATTCACCCAAAAGGGATCTTTGACATGACGTTACACTTTAAATTGCCTGATATCCCATTGCCATATTTTAATTATTGCAGTACAATGCAGATCTGATAGTACTCCCCATAGTGGTCCTCTGTGCTTTTATGCTTGATGAGAATATTCTAATCCAGACATTTTTCTCATGTCCTGAGGAAGCCTCTGATAGTTTTGGCCAACAGATTTTGGGAAAAACGTGATCAGAAAAGTTAAGAGATTGGAGATGGTCTTTATATTCTCTCTTATCTATATCACTTTTGGAAAGGTCTCACTTCACTTCCTGTTCTGTCTGATGTCCTTTACCTGAACTGGATGTGGGTAGAAATCTCAGTGGGTACACAGTAATGAAAACTTTGTAGAATTTCTTTCCATTAGTCACTCTATCCATAACTACCGATAATTTTTCTGAACAGCGATGAATCTGGCACACAACGACCTTGTCTGCAGCACCTGGGGAAGTTTCCACTATAAGACCTTTGATGGAGATGTGTATCAGTTTCCAGGAACATGCAACTATTTATTTGCCTCTAACTGTAAAGACACATTTGAAGATTTCAATGTTCAGATTAGACGTTCAGCCGGCTCAGGGAGGCCAGTGGTATCTAATGTGGTGATAAAGATCATTGGCCTTGTCATTGAGATGAAGAGAGGTGTGATCATGGTGGGAGGTGACAGGTAAGTCTGGTTTATGAGACTGCACAGATTAATCTCATAATTAATCCAAGCATACACAAGTTAATATAACATCTTTTCTTGCAGGGTCAATCTTCCATACAGCCAGTTTGGAGTACAAATTCAGTTCAGCGGTGTGTATGTGAAAATGACTTCCAAGCTGGGAGTAGCGCTTTTATGGAATGAAGATGATTCACTCACGGTAAAAGGCTTAACTCACATTGTCCACAATTATTCTTAGAAGTTGTCCAGTGAAACCTGTAACAAAGTATCTCTCTCCTACTTTAGGGCCTGTAGGCATCATAAAGCAATGTGCTGCAACACACACATTTTCATAATTAGAGGCATGTTACATAAGGGGGCACATTTCAAATGAATGGGCTGCAGAAACAAAATGGATTTAGAGGAGAATTATGAGGTGAGTGCTTTTCACTCAGCCTCATAATCTGAGCCGACCTGTGATAATGAAACTGTCACAGGTCAGCTCAGTAGATAGGGAAGTGAGCGAACACATACCGGCGCTCGCTCACTTCTCAGTCCTGTCACTGCAGAGAGCCGTGACAGGGGAGTGACTGGATTCTCCCCGCTCCGATCCTCCGGCGCTGACTGGCGGAACGGACGGGGAGGGGCGGGTACAGCTGGCTCTGCCTCTAGATAGGCAGAGCCAGCAGTCACTCACGCAGCTGGGCGGATCCAGACATAATTGTCGGGATCCGTTTCAGCTGCGGCGTCTCAGTTCCCTTAGACTCCAAGCTACAGCTTGCGGTATACTGAGCTTTGGGTAACGGGAGGACGCTAGTTTGTGTCCTCCCGTTACCCTTCGGAGAACTATGGGGAAAAGCCCTAACCCCATAGTTCTCCTTTAAGGACAAATATTTTGCATAGTTTTCAAACAATTTTTTATATAGTAATGAAATGGGGGACAGAGATTAAATGAAGCAATACATCTAAAGCTAAAACTTTTATTTCTGCTATCAAATAGAGTAAATAATGTTTAAAACCCCTGTCCATTTTTCTTTTTTTTGTACAGGTCCCATTAGGAGTATTTTTCTTCACTTTCTGCCCTAGGAGACACTGAAGAAAGTGAGAAGAAACTCTCCAAGGCAGCTGTCACCAGAACAAGTGTCACCATTAAAAGATTTTCCCTCAGCTTCTGTTCTGGTGACAACTGTAACATTTTGAATTTCCCATCACATTCTGTACATGTGACAATGCAAGGCAGGCAGAGAGCAAAGTACTAATCACCAGTATTGCCTGATTTCTCCATGCAGATGGTCTTTCCCTATTACTGACTTATCCTGCCTTGTTCTGCACTGTGTGTGTGTTGGGGGGCCATCTTGGAGGAGGGCTTTTCTTCCTCATGTCAGAGCCTCCAGCAAAGAAAACAGTGAGCAGCACAGTAGTGTCACCACCAAATCTTACTCCATATCCCCTAAAACTAGTAATCAGAAGCAGCAGTGCTTTAAATCTCACACTGCAGATGCACAGTGCTATAAACACAGTAGTGCCAAGGCACCCTCAAAAATATGGAAGTACACTGCTATTTTTTTGGAGAAATTCCAGATAAAAGGTACATTTTTAGCGTACGGCTTAAGCACAATTAACATTTGTAGACGTACACTATAACATTGCAAATCTTTACTTTCTAGTTCAGGTTCACTTTAACATAATAAGCATGTTTATTATTATACTCCTATTGCAGCTGTTGCTTCTTTCATTGGCATAGTTATTGCCTGTGGCAGGCGTATGGCACATTTACTTATTATTATACTTATCTTACGCTTTTGTTAATTTGATTTGCAGGTGTATGTTCCATCAAAATACTCCAACAGCACTTGTGGATTGTGTGGAAACATGAATGGGCTAACTCAGGATGAGTTCATGGTTAACAGTATGTTCTATTTTATACTTCCCAATCCTGTATTATAACATATTCTTATATTTGTTATCTGCTGAAACTCGGTTTCTTTCACTGAATACATTTTTTCAACAAGGCTATAGGATTTACAAGTTAATATTTCTACCTCACTCCCTCAGTTAAAGTCCATTTTATTGTGTAGCTATCAGCACATATGGCAGAACAGGTCACATAAATGCGGAGGTGAATAATTCTCCATTCTTTTTATTTTGAAGCCATATTATACAAAAGATGTACAAGGAATATCAGTTAAATTGTGCACCGCAGTAATAAAGGGAAATTATAAAAGTTTTGGGTAAAATGTATCGAAAACATTTTTTTTTACATTTTTAAACTGCTTCCTATCTGTTTTTACTATTCAGGTAGGATTTTTTACAAATAAACATTTACAGGGTTATTCACAAAAGGGTGAAGAGATTTGGAGAACGCAGGTGAAGTGAACAATCTAGGCCAAAATAGCTGATTTGGAAAAATTATCCAATTCAGCTCACTTTCCAGTTCAGCTATGTTCCCCTAGATTGTTCACTTCTCCTGCCTTCTACAAACTCTTCACCCTTTTGTGAATTAGCTGCGTTAATATGGGGTACAACAATAACACTGGTGTTACAGACCTTTGTGAGCTTTCTGAAGAGAAGAAGCTGCTTGCTGTCAGGCTATCTTTCTTTGATTGAAACAATGGGGCCCTCCAAGAGCAGAGCAGGCAAGAAGAGGGAAGAGAGGGGTATGAGTCACTGCTCTGACTCAGGGCCTTTGACACAACAATTTGTAGTGCTGTGTGTTTTTGACACATCATTGAATTCATTTATGTGCATTCTGCAATTTTTTTTTCTCTTGGGCATTTATATGGGCTGTTTGTTTATTAATTATCCGTAGTCAAGGAAAAACATAACGGATTTTTGTATTTAAAAATTGTCAAAACTGTATGATGTATGTTTTTGTGCATTTACAATGCATTTCATTGGGCATGCTTATACCATGTTTTAATGGACTTAGGATGACAGCACCATATTGATAGATGTAAGACAAATTACAGAGTCTTTGAATTAGCTTGTTTTCATCCTTGTGTGATAGCCCGATATAGTTCAACATGTTTCGCAACAAGCTTCCTCAGAAACAGGACGTGACCTACATTATTATATGAAAAGGATTACTTGAGAATTGTCTTACTGGCTATTTAATACATTAGACTAGTATGCTATGTAATGAGTCAGTTATTGGCCCTTGAAGGTAGACTGTAATAAAGGTTTAGAGTTTTGACTGGCTCGTGTGTTTTTATACATTTTTTTCATTCATGTGGAGGCTCAATAAAGGATGTTTCATATAATAAGAATGGGTATCAGATCCAGACCCCAAAAGCCCCTTATTTTGTTGTATTGTTGTGCTTCTTCTCTATCCAAACCTAAGTATGGAAAGACCTGTTTCTATTTAGAATAATAAGATGCACATACACGTTGGCGTGCGTATATAGGGGTGACAATGTGTGTTTATATAGATATCCAGCTGACACCTATGCAATTTGGGAACCTGCAAAAGCTGGATGGACCCACAGAGCAATGTGAAGACTTTGTACCATCTGCCCCAAAAAACTGCAGTGACCTGGTAAGATTTTGGAATGACCATATGTGTTATTATATGATCTATGTTGTATATGTGTTTATATATGTGTTATGTATATATGTTTTATTATTATCATATAATGGCCTGTAGATTTTTCCGGTATTTATGTAATAGGGTTACTGAGAACATATAACTGATTCTCGCACTCAAAAGGAAGATGCTGCTTTGTAAACCAGAATTAAGATTGACCATTTAAATATTTTTTTAAAGTTTTTATAAAAGTAGGACTGATACGGTACAATCAATAAGGGAGCACCTTTATTTTAATGCTGGCAGATACACAATGTGCATTTTTACAGCAGTCACTACATTTTGTAATTAGCTTTTATATAGCATACAATGCCCTATGTTTGTGATGTATACGATCTCTTCTCCGTGCAGAAAGAGACCTGTGTCCACATGCTTTCCAACATAGCCTTCGGTGACTGTGACCTGCGCCTGCCTCAGCATCCCTACATAGAGGCCTGTGTGTCTGACCTATGTCAGCGTCGGTCTTCATCTGATGTCCAATGCATCTGTGACACCCTGTCTGAATACTCCCGGCAGTGCGCTCATGCTGGTGGGAAGCCACAAAATTGGAGGACTAAAACCATGTGCGGTAAATGGATTTTTCTTGCCATTTTTCATGGTTTGCTTTCTTTTCTAAGATAGTTTTCTATTATAGGTAGCAACATAAGCAGCTACAGGGATATGTATTTATATTAAATGTATAATCTTAGGTAGAAAGGTTACACTTTCCTGAAAAAGTCAAATACAGAATGTGCTGAACCGGCGATCAGAAAATGGTTGACAAGTACAGGCATTTCATCTTTAAAGCCGAACTACAGTGTAAGCCTTTTGTTTTGGATAGAGCAGGGAAAGTTTTTATTGAGGTGCCTCTGTTGGAGAGATTTTCTCTCAATTCCTGTTAGAACAGGATATGATGGGAAATGTCTTCAATGGGAAGAAAATGAGACAAAAACAATTTTTCTTAGCAGGGAGAGGAATATCTCCTCATTTTATGTACAGACAGGATGTGATTGGAAAATACTAATGGGGTCACAGAAAAAAATAAAAATTTTACAGAACTTTTTACTTGTTGCCAGAGAGAAAAAAAAAAAAAAAATATATATATATTATATATATAGTAGAAATATGTTGTTAGCACTCTATAAATCTTTATTGCAAAGCTCAGCCCTTTATTTAAAAGATCACAATGCAAATTGGTGCAACATTCCTGAGTCACTCAGGACCCCTTTCATCAGGCAGATGTCTGTCCTGACAAGTGTAGTTCCATTTGGGCTTTGCAACAAATGTCCATGGTGTGCTGTTGACATAGTTCTACTATCTTCTACTAAAACAGGAACAATTTTCAGTAATGGTACCTCGCCTGAAATGATGTTCAAAGCTTTGTTACCTATTATAGTTATAGCCATTATAAACAGAGCCTACATATTACATGGTACTCTGCACCATCGACTCTTTCCATCATCTAAAAAAAGATTAGGGACAAGAGAAGGCAAATTTGCTATGCAGGGTAGGACATGCACAACAAACAGATGTCTGTTCATAAAGGGACCTCCAGGACACTAGGGTATGAACTGCTTTAAGCTTGTTGTGTGAGTACAGAAAATGTCTGCATAAATGCAGATTTACTGTTCTCTATGCATATTGCATTCTGCACAGCCCTTTTCCTTTGTCTATGTCCCTTTTTCGTATTCTGTATTTACGTTGATGAAACATATTTCTGTTTTGTGCTCACGTACAAAGTAACATTAATGAAACTGAACTGGGCAATATTTTCAGGTGATATAATGGATTTGAGCATCTTCATACACAGAACCCACCATGGCCAATCCATACATTTTGCAACATGCTTTATAGTGTCTTCTGGCAAGTGTCCTGACAGGTTCCAAATGAAAACAGAACAAACCCTTCACTGTAGAAGACAGTCAGGAACCACAGAGGCTGGTTTCACCTTTTAAACGATGGCCACTTTGATGGTGGGACTTCATAATGGCCTAAAAGCTCTGCTTATTTATGCCCCCTTATGTAACTTTACAGAATATAATACCAGGAGGAAAGTTCAAAACTTACCTTGTAAAGTATTTTTTCTACTAAGAGAGTAGTTGGTGCTTGTAAGAAAGGTCCAGCAAAGGAAGTGATTCAGTCAAAAGTAAGTGAGTTTACACCTGCTACGGGCAAACACAGATCTATATGCAGACAAAAAGGTAAAAAAAAAAAAAAGGAGCATGCCCAATGGACCACTTTCTTTTCTGCTGTCATTCTTCTATGTTTCTATTGATCAGATATTGTAAAGCCAAGCTGGTGTTAGAAACTACTTTCTTAAAGATTCTACTATGCACTGACTTTGAACTTTTTCTTGACAGAGAGGACCTGTCCAATGAACATGAAATATAACGAATGTGGGTCACCTTGTGCTGATACCTGTTCCAACTCTGAGAGGACCCTTCTTTGTGAAGAGCATTGCATAGATGGCTGCTTCTGTCCACCAGGTAAAATCAATTTTTTTTATACAGCAAGCATCCCTTGTGTGTTTTCTAGTGATAAGTAATAATTCTGAGGTGGGTTATATTCACAGATATATAACATATTAACCTACTAAATCAACATCACCCTGTGAAGTAATCTTAAACTCAATTGTTGTCAATAGATGACACAGTGGAGTAATTTACTAAAGCAGTTGAGAATCTTCACTCAATAAATTGTAGCTGTGATCACTTTGAATTCACAGTCATGTGCAGTTGAAATGCATAAACAGGAATTTATTTTTCACATAATTGCATATTAGAAGTGAATGTTCACTCAACTTATGGAGTGAAGATACAGGAGTGGAGTGAAGCTGCTGAAGATTAGCCTCAATAAGTCATCATCGTGTTTGCTTGGTTGTTGGTACCATAAAAATAACATTTTATTAGAACTAGATTCAGGAACCATCGTCTAAACACAGTCAAACTTTCCTTCAGGAACGGTACTTGATGATGTTGATGATCGAGGTTGTATCCCACTCAGTGAATGTTCCTGTACCTACAACAACAAGAAATTTGCACCAGGAGAATTTTATACCAGCAGCTGCCGCAACTGGTAAGAAAAGCTGTGAAAGTATTCAGTTTTAGGGTGTTGTCTTTCCTATGATTTGAGAGTCAAGTGTAGTGAGAGGGACCTCTTTAACTTTGACCTAAGACAATTACCTCAGTAGTTTGACTCCATGAGCCAGCTCTTCTTTACAATGATGTCTTTATTATTTGTAACCACTCATTCTACTATTATTTGTATAAAGCTGACATCTGGCCTATGCAGTAATTTTTTATTTCAAGAGCCATGTGTATTCTTACTTAGTCTACCTCACGTATTACTAACAGATCTTTGCAGTAATACAGCATAAAATAACTCCTGCATTTTGCCTCTGTGGAGGAGGTTTCTGTAAAGACCAGTCACTGCTGTTTTCTCTCCTTGTAAACACACCCTCCTATAGTTTTTGGCAGACAACCTGTAATGTGTGGTAGACATGTGCGATTCGTTTCGTTACGAATCGAAATTCGCATGAATTTTCCTGAAATTCCGAAATTCGGAAGCATCCGAAATCCGAATTGCAGTTTCTGAATTATATCCTGAAATACGAAATTCCGTTAAAGAATTTCGGATCCGAATTTCATTGAAAAGGGAACTAATATTACCCCTGTAAATGAGGTTGAACAACATGACAAGATTTTTTTTTTTAATCCGAAATACGGATCCGCTGCTGCTGAGGGTTGCATTACTTACAATACATACAGGCAGAAAATACGAAATTCCATTAACGGAATTTCGTTCCGTTACGAACATTCGTTATGATGAAGTTAAAAAGCAAAATACCTTTGTTAATATATTGGAGTTGATGGTAGTTTTTTTTATCCGAAATACGAAATTCGGATCTGGAATCTGTTAACGGAATTCGTATTTTGTTTGGTTGACCAATCAGAGGTTTTCTCTTCTGCTGCTGAGAGTTGCATTACAATACAGGCAGGAAATACAAAATTCCGTTGACGGAATTTCGTTCCGTTACGAACATTCGTTATATTGAAGTTAAAAGCAAAATACCTTTGTTAATATATTGGAGTTGATGAGTTGTTTTTTTTTCCGAAATACGAAATTCGGATCCGGAATTCGTTAACGGAGTTCGTATTTCGTTTGGTTGACCAATGGGTTTTCTCTTCTGCTGCTGACTGAGAGTTGCATTACAATACAGGCAGGAAATACGAAATTCCGTTGTCGGAATTTCGTTCCGTTACGAACATTCGTTATATTGAAGTTAAAAACCAAAATACCTTTGTTAATTAATATTGGAGTTGATGAGTTTTTTTTTTTCCGAAATTCGGATCCGGAATCCGTTAACGGAATTCGTATTTCGTTTGGTTGACCAATCAGAGGTTTTCTCTTCTGCTGCTGAGAGTTGCATTACAATACAGGCAGAAAATACGAAATTCCATTGACGAAACATCCAATTTCGTTCCGTTGCGAACATTCGTTATATTGAAGTTAAAAAGCAAAATACCTTTGTTAATATATTGGAGTTGATTGATGGTAGCTTTTTTTTTAGCTGAAATACGAAATTCGGATCCGGAATCCGTTAACGGAATTCGTATTTCGGATAAAAAAAACAACTACCACATCGACTCCAATATTAACAAAGGTACTTTGCTTTTTAACTTCATCATAACGAATGTTCGTACAGTAACGAAAATATAACCGCCATTAACGAAAATTTGTATTTCGTACGAATCCGAATTGAGTTCCGGACACGAATTACGAAATACGAAATAACGGATATTCCGAAACGAAACAGAACAAATTTTTTGACGGCGCACAAGTCTAATGAGTGGGACCTGCCAGGTATTATTCACAGTTCTGCTCTCCACACAGCCTAAGTGATGATGTCACAACTACTTTTACAAAGTTTCATTTGGGTTTGCAAAGGCATTCGGTGTATACAAAGTGGATTTTTTTTGTAGCTTTTTAAGAATATCTTTAATGTTTTTATGCCCGAAGTTGATCTTTAATAATACAGCTTTCTTTTTGACAAAGAGTCCCTTTTCTAAGCTCTCTATTCAGAATTCTTGCTTCGTACCTTCTCATACCTGCAAAATACCAACACATAGGGGTCTATTCACAAAGCTGCCGAAGGATCTGGCCGTAGCTTCGGCCGATCCTTCGGCTAGCTTCGGCACCAGGACCCCTTCGGTTCAGGAGAACCGAGGGGGTGCTGTACGGCTATTCACAATAGCCCGTACAGCTCCCGATCACGGCCGAGCGGCTCAGTCGAGCGCTGAGCCGTGCTGAAAGACGAAGCTGGCCGAGCGGCCGGCCATTGGCCGGCCGACAGCCTGCTTCTGACAGCTGGGCGGAGCCAGCCGTGATCTTACGGCTGGCTCCGGCCACTTTCAGAGAGATCAGCGTCCCTGGTTGCTAACCAGGGACACTGATCTCCAAGCATCTGACTCTCCCTGGCGCCCCGGGAGTCTCCTGCTCCCGGCCGCCAAGGAGAAAAACCCCGCTGTGTCTTTTTTCTTTATTCTGACACGGAGCGATGTCAGAATAGAGAAAAAAAAAAAAAGTCCCATTCAAAAGCATTGGGACATTACTATTGGCTATTTCTATTGCAATAGCCAATAGTAAACTAGCATTGTACCCGCCCTCTTTTGCAGTTCCCCACCAGGTCCACCAGCAGAGGGCGGGAACAATGCTAGTTTACTATTGGCTATTGCAAATTGAAATAGCCAATAGTAAACTCTCAATGCTTTTGAATGGGAATTTTTTTTTTCCTCTATTCTGACATCGCTCGTGCCAGAATGAAGAAAAAAAGACACAGCGGGGTTTCTCTCCTTGGCGGCCGGGAGCGGGGGGCTCCCGGGGCCCCAGGGAGAGTTTTTACATTTTTTTAATTTTTTTTTTTTTACAGCAGCAGAGCCGCCGGACAATAGGAAACTATTGGGCGGAGCTAGCTGTCACTGCTAGCTCTGCACAATCGTTTTCTATTTACTTTTTTCTACTTTTTTCACTCTTTTTCTGTTCTGCTCGGTGCCTCTGAGGGACCGAGCAGAACAGCCGAGCCAAATGCCGCTCGGCGGCATTCGGCTATTCTCTCACTGCTGTTCGGGATCTTTCAGAATAGCCCGAACAGCAGTGTGAAGCCTGCCGGAGGTTCGGCTCAGCCGATCCAGATGTTGGATCGGCTGAGTCGTACTCCTTCTGCACTTTGGATCAGCCGAACATGCTGAGCATGTTCGGCTGTTTCGAAGCCACACGAAGCAAGCCGATGTACGGCTGATTTCAGCCGATATACGGCTGAAATCAGCCGTACCAGCCTGAAGTGAATAGCCGAACAGTGTTCGGCTCACTTCACTTCTGATCGGTCATTCACTCGTCTGCCCTCGGCAGCTTTGTGAATAGACCCCATACATTTTGAAATTTCAAGTAATTACTCTGAGCAATAAGCATACAATATGTATAATATCAATTTAACTGACTGTTTGCATTATTTATTATAGCACTTGTCAGGGGGGTCAATGGAGCTGTGAGGCTTTGCCCTGTGCCGGACACTGCTCACTTGAGGGAGGCTCACACATCTACACCTATGATGGTGGTCACTATAACTTCCATGGAGACTGTAGCTACATCTTTACCAAGGTATCATTGCTCTTCAAGTCTTTACACTTGTTTTAAAACTCTGTGTCTACTGTACTAACCACATGGTGATATTATACTGTATATATGCAACAGGTAATCATCTATTGCAATACTACAATGATGTTTATCTGTAATTAATCAATCTATAAAGTAAATCCAGTAAACGGAAGATCAAATGAAATCATTTAATTTCAAATAAAACAGTGTGATAATATGCTCAAGAACAAACATGGTTGACATGAGATTATCTAACTGATAAGAAACTTTAAGGCTGATAGACTGGTTTTAATACGGCCGATTCCTGCTGAATCATTGACATTCGAGCTGTGTGACTCGACTCAATAAAATTTGATTTATGTTCAAGTGAACTGGGTCGAAAATGATTTTCTGAACAGTGACTGCAACCTACAAGATGGAGACACTATTTGGCAGCCCCACATTTTTTTAGACAGCTGCAGTTTCCGTGGCTTCTAAATACAATAGGTGGCAGTGGAGATTTCTCTATCCACGCTGCATGGATGGCAAATTCTATTAACTTTCTCTTGTTCAGCCTGTGTATTGAAATAGCTTATATGTGTATATATACAGTATGTGTATATATATATATATATACAGTATATAT
>NW_017306786.1:297072-313728 GCF_000935625.1 Nanorana parkeri
ATGACTAGTAATAATAATTTTTGATGAAGAGATGAAAGTTATATTTTTATCATCAAAATGGGAAAATGTTTACTACATACAAAACAAACACCAGACTATCACAATTTACATACTGCACTCCAATAATGCCTACCTTCATTCTTTGCAGGATTGTGTCAGGAACATGTTCACTGTGCTGACCGAGCTGAGGAAATGTGGAGTGTCCGACACCGAGACTTGTCTGAAAAGTATCACGCTGTCTCTAGATAAAGGACTGACAGTGAGTAGTGCTTATGGCATCAGTATAACTAAACTTTCTTAATAAAAAAAAAGTTATTTGCAGTACACAGTGAATATCATCTGTGTTGTGTTGTCCTAAAAAATGTTGATGCTTTATTTTGACCAGTTTGCTAAACTGTACTTTCTCCCTTCCTGTAGGTTCTTACAGTGAAGTCCTCAGGAACTGTGCTCCTAAATGGGATCTACGCTCATGCACCATTAGTCACAGGTAGGAATCATGCCTAATATACATTGAAGGGTGGTCATACATTGCTTAATAAAAACAAGTGATTCTCCTGATTGTCAAACCAAAATCATTAAAGAGGAACTTTACCCACCAATTTAATGTCTCCCAAAACAGCTACTTTTAAGGCATGTCTTATGTCAGCTCCCAGCTAAACTTTGAAGCCCTCAAATGGCTGATGTCTTAGTTTATCACATGTGCAGCACCATGGCAACTGCAAATAGAAGCTAAGATGGCCCCTTGGCTGTAAGGGATAGGATGTTATTGTTCCACTTTAACTATATCACCTTATAGACTTGTTTTTTTCTCTCTTTTTGGGTCTCCTTTGTTTATTGAATACCAAGTTGATAATTTGCATTCTTTACATTTTTCTTTTTCAGAAAATCTAGCTGTGTTGAGTCCATCTTCTTTTTTCCTGGTCATTCAGAGCTTCAATGGAATCCAGATCCAGGTTCAGCTTATCCCGATTATGCAGATCTCAGTGACCCTGGACCCTGAGTACCAGGGAGATGCATGTGGTAAAAATTTATTTAGTCATTAATGTTCCCAGGATTATAGTAAATGTGAAGAGCTGTAAAGGATATCTTGCAGTGAAACGCACTCCAATCTGATTCATTTGATGCATGGTAACTAGATATTGTTCTCAATGTTTTAGGTCTGTGTGGTGACTTCAATAACATCCGGACAGATGACTTCAAGTCTGTGAGCGGAGCACTGGAGGGGACAGCGGCTGTCTTTGCGAACACATGGAAGAGCCAAGCAGATTGCAATAATGTGAAGGACAGTTATGAAAACCCATGTGCACTCAGTGTAGACAATGGTATGTGAGAAATCATTTATTAAACATAAAGCAATATGAGACTAGCTCTCATCAAATAGTTTCATATCATTCTCATTAATGGCACTCTCAAATAAAGAGGGTGAATGCAAGCAGCCATAAAACCTGATCTGGGTTTTCAACACTTACCACAAACTCTAGCCAATATGAAAAAAAGCTCTGGCTTTATATATACTTTAGATGTGCTGTTAGTGAAATATTTAAATTTTCCATAGTGTTGAAACTAATCTAAACTTCAAAGTATGAGCCCTGGAGAGGGGAAAGCTTAGTCTTACGTTTTAATGCATTTCACTGTGCCGTCATCCCAATAAATTTTAGGCATTCGAGTTGGTGGGGTATTTCCATAGAGTTTACAGAGAGACCACTTTGTGTATTGGACCATTGTAGTGATCATGGTCCAGTAAGCTTGTTAATGGTGCAGGGAAAACATAGTAATTTATTGACCGGGTCGGGAGACCCAGGGAAAATGACAGGAGAGTAGTGTGACAATGGGTGCACTGGGCAAAAAACAAGCTGCACACGATCTAGGGTCATACACTGTTCACCCCCTTATTATCATTACAAGAGCTCTGTTTGTACGTTTGTGTTTTTATAGTAATTTATTGAGATGTTCACTTTGAATAATGTTGACACAATGGGGTTGATTTACTAACGACAAATAGGCTGTTCACTTTGCATGGGAATCTTCCCTTAGCATAGTGAATAAGGTGAACATTTACTTTGTAAAGGAAACCCAATCACATTTAGAGGAAAAAAATAAACAAAAAACTATTTTTGTTTACATATGATTGAATGGTGGAAGTCAGGAGAGCTTCACCTCATTCACTAAGTTAAGAGAAAATTCCCTTGTAAAGGGAACAGCCTGTTTTCCTTTAGTAAATCAACCCCAATATCTTCAATATTTAACTGGTAATTGGCTTTGTAGTGCATGTGGGTCATGTGAGTCATACAAGTGGCAAAGGAGAATTGAAAAACACTTCTCTAATACATTGGTTTAGTATATGCTTATCAAGTGTGCTTTTAAAATTTGGCTGGAGTTCCTCCTTAGTTGAACATAGATTCCATTGTTTATGAAGACTTATTTATCTTTCTCACCCCCAGCTGCACATTCTCACCTTCCCTTCTCTTCCCTACCCTGATGCTCTGTTCAGCCACCACAAGCGAAGAGATGAAGCCCTGTGTAAGCTCCAAGTCTTAGCTTGGAGTTTACACAGGGCTGAGGACTTTCCCCCCCTCCATGTAACAGTGCTGGGCTAGTCACTAAGCACCAGTGGTGTCACGTGGCAAGAAGGGGCCTGAGTCGCTTGCTCCTCAAAATCCATACATTCCCGGTATTTCTCCTTGTTCCCAAGCAGGGAACACAGCTGCAGTGTAGTAAAGAAAAGGTTAGAAGCTAACTGAATCTGTTCCTTTGCTGTGCATGGGCAAAGCACAGGCTCACTTTCAGGGAAAATAAGGATCATATAGACAAAATGAATCTATAAAAGATAGCTTAATGTTTTTATAGCATTTAACCCTTATTTACTGCTTTTCAGAGAAGTTTGCCATGTATTGGTGCTCTCATCTCTCGGACAGCAAGGGACCCTTTGCTCCATGCCATGCTGCTGTGAATCCAATTGTGTATGAGAAGGTGAGTGATCTGTGTTATAAAAATGGGTAGCATATCCACATGGCAGAGTAAACCATGTAAGAGGAGTATGTAGAATACAGTATTTTAGAAAACACTTGTAATATCCTGTAAAGGATTTTATAAGTCATTTTATTGACTTTAACAGAGCTTTATTTTCATAACTTTCTTATATATAAATAATTTATAACATTCAAATTCAGTATCAAAATCTATAAGTATATCAATTATAGTGCTCAGTCACACAAGAAGTCACACAGGAATAATAAGTTTATTTGTCATGTTTGCAAAAAACCTTTCCTAAACCAACATATTTCTTGAAAACCTTCAGAAGACCTTCATTATGTAAGTGTGATACAGACATGTAATATATTTATGTTTTATTCCAACAGAACTGTATGTATGACAGCTGTAACTATGAGCAAAGTGTAGACAGTGTCTGCGCAGCTTTAGCCGCCTATGCCCGGGCCTGCGCGGCCGAGGGAATAACTCTAGTTGGCTGGAGAGGTGCCCTCTGCGGTATGTATAGAGGTTTTTATATTGAGGATAGTATCTGCAATATTCATTTTATATGTTGACAAAATTATCTTGACAATCATTAAAGGAACATTCTGGATAAACATCCATTAGAGCTTAGTCATTTTAGGAAAGGAAATGCTTCCTGATGGAAGTTGCTGGATCTTTCAAGAAACCAGTTTTTTGAGTGGGTGTAAGAGAAATAAATTAGTATAATTTCAGAGAAGAAAGGAATAGATAAAGAAGTAAATTGAAAGTTTGAACAGTGAGGTGGGGGGAAGGGGGTGTTGTAGAGCAGTGCTCCCCAACCTTTTTATCGCCGCGGACCGGTCAACGTTTGATAATTTTACCATGGCCCGCTGAGGGGGGGGCGTTGATTGTTTATATTTTAGATTGTTTTGATTTAATACTTTTAATTTAATTGTATTTAAACATGCCTTCTAAATAAAATACAGTTACACCAAAAAATGAAAGCGTTGGAATTCTTCACCTATTCCACCACCGAAAAACTGGGCGAGATTACGTTAAAATGTGTGACCACGTCACTGGTCACACATTCTAACGTAGTCTCAAACTTTGATAGCCGCCTGTTGCTATGGACGCGGCCGGGAGGGGAGGTGAGTCACAGGACCCGCCCCCTCACTGTGAAGCCCGTCAGCAGTGCGGGGCCCCGGTGTTCGAACACCGCGGACCGGGGGTTGGGGAACACTGTGTCCAACTCCAGAGCTTATTTATATTCCATTATTCTTACCTTCCCCTGTTTTTAGGTTAGGTGGTAAGAAGAGATAGGTTGAATTTGATCATGTTATGAATGTGTATTGCATGTATTGTGATAATTAATTTGACAATATTTACTACAATTAAATAGACAAAAATCAAATATTGCTGTGATTAAGTCAGACTTTGCACTAAAAGGCAAGGTCTGCATATTACAACAGAACTCTCACCCCGAAACAAATCATCACACTAAAATTTAAAAACAACTGTGGGGAAAAAATGATAAAAAATATAAATTTACATTTTTAAAAAAAATTCTTGCCTTATCCCGGCTTCCACCTGTGGTGCCTAGGTGAGGGGTATAGTGAGATCCTTGGAATGCTGTTCGCACTGGATTGGTGCGTCTTCTTGTGAGATTTGGAATTGTCATCATTTCCAGTGCCTTAAGGGAAGAATCATTATGTCACCCTCTCCCCTTTTGTAATAAGTAGACCTTGCCTTTTAGTGCAAGGGACATTTTAGGACATTTTTGTAAACGTGTAATATGTATATATTATAAAAGTCAAACAGGGGTATCAGCTATCTTTTAATATTAAATCAAAATATCAAAATATGCTTTAACCAAATGTGATGTAGGCGTTCATCCTTATAAATAAATAGGTTGCCTTGACTAACATAATTTGTTAATTTCCAATTTCAGAAAAATATACAAAGACCTGCCCAAAAAACAGCACCTACCAGTACTCTGTTAGTACTTGCCAGAAAACCTGTCGCTCCTTGAGTGAGCCTGACCCCAGCTGCAGCTTCCATTTCCCTCCCTTGGATGGTTGTGCGTGTTTAGATGGAACATTCCTTGATGACAATGGAGCTTGTGTTCCAGCTAAGAACTGCCCTTGTTACTACAAAGGTTCAGTGATGCCCCGTGGAGAGGTCACTTTTGATAATGGTGCCATGTGGTAAGTCATATAAACAGGATAATCATGGGTTTTGATATAAGTTAATATACCATACATGATTTCCCTCAACACATTATTGTAAGTTAGCTCTTTGTTATTATTTACCTGCCCCGTCAATAATCAGGATTTATCAGAATCTGTTTGTAAGTATAAATGGCTCACTTCTTCTCCCACAGAACTATGCACAAACTCTAAGACCATATTATATGCAGAGTTCTCTATGTATTGTGGCATTTTCCACGCTGAATGTATAAGCCTAAGGTTCTAGCATAGCAAAAAAATCAAATGACCCAGGTTTTTTTAATATCAATTCTGGTTTATCAGCTGAAGGCTTGATTAATTAAAAGCTTGCTGCAATTGTGATGAGATATGTGCTAAAATGATAAGGCATGCTGGCCTGACAATATTTTCTACAACTTGCTTTGAAAAATGTCATAGTGTCGACCGCCATGGCCTATGCTCAATATCAGCAGAACAGAATAGGACAGGCTTGAATACTAGCAATGTGTTTGGTTGACCTGGAGTTTGTATTTTATTAACAAAGCTAGAGTTTCAGTTCAGTCTATGTTCCATATAATTCTATATATCATATACTTTCAATGCGGTCTGCCATTGACTACAGCAGGCCTTTTTTAAATGGTGTTTTTTGGCAGGCCATCTTACTCTTTCTCTGTTGCCATTGGACAGTTTAGGACTTTAATTTGCATGAGGCTACAACCATGTAGTCATTAAAGCAAACCTGTACAAAATAACAGGTTAATTTAACTGCAACCCTTCTAGACTGCACCTGCTTTTTTTCCTTTTGGTACCCCACTGCTCCATGCAGCCACTAGTAGCAAAGAGGGGAATCTCTGTGAACACAGGTCCATATCTTTATGTGAAAAGACCAGGTGCTTGAGTGGACACTCAATAAGTTCCAGTACTGTCACATGGGAGGTTGGGGAGTGAGACATGTGTTTCCCAATGCAGATGTATTTTTCCTGGTGTCTAAATGTGGAGGGAAGAAAAGGAGAGTATGTGCAGCTGGGGGAAATGACATTTAAGTGAACCTTTTACATTGCCCTGCATGAAAATTTGAGGTTTGACATCCCTACAGTATAGATTAAGCTGCCTGTTGATAAATGTGATGCAGTATGCAGTATGCACCCCAAGATGGCACCATTCCTGTTCATGTTTTTCACTGGAAATTTACAATACATTAAATTGTCTGTTCTTTGATACAAGGCCCTTATTATGTTATATAATATGTAGTTAATAAAAAAAATCAAACAGTTTTGTAAAACTAGAAAAGCCTTTTTATCCTAAAACCTTTAAAAGTATTTCAAAGTTTTAGTAACAGCATGTAGTTTCTGCTTTAAGCCAAGAATAAAATATAATGACAAGCACAGGTAACACAGTTGTATTTGATTCTTCATTTCAGTACATGTCAGGGTGGCAGACTACACTGTGTTGGGAGGACACCCAGTGTTGCAGGTAAGTAAATAATTTTGATTAGAAATTATAATATACCATTATGTTAATTTTCAAGTGATAGTATATACTGAGGAGTTTGGTGACCATATAAATCCACAAGACCTCAGGCCTCACTGAATACTAAAGTGACTTACAGTATCTTTAAATGTTTAGAGGGATATGGTATTCCTTATAATAGACCAAAAACACGGGCATAATTTAATCTGTGAGAGGAGAAATGTAAAAACAATCCTCATCATATCTTACCCTTAGTTGTCTAAGGGGAACAAGTGAGACAACTAAGAGTAAAAAGGGGAAAGTGAAATACAAGAAATACTGATTTCCTATGAATTACCTGTTTCCCTGCCATCTAAGGGGAGACGTTTCTCTATCCTGAGAGCAGTGGCATTCTTAGATACATGCATTAAATGGTTCATTCACCCCAGATGTGTTGGACGAGGCATGTGGCATTAAAGTCATACTAAATTCAAGAGTTGAATCTTAAAAATGCATTCAAGTACTGTACCTACCCTGTTTCCCCGAAAGTAAGACCTACCCCAAAAATAAGACCTAGTACTATTTTTGTGAATTTCTAAAATATAAGACCTACCCCGAAAATAAGACCTAGTTGTGACCATTCCCAGGGCCGGTGGTGGCATAACGGGGAACTTGAAGAGCCGCGGGAGAGGCAGGAGAGAATCAGCGGTGCCAACGAAGCCAGCGCTAGAGGAAGCGAGGCGGCACCGGAGAGAGCAGAGCCGCATAAGCCGATGCCTCCTCTATAGCGCCGGCTCCTGTCACAGGCGGAGTGATATCACATGCACTCCGCCTGTGAGGAATCGATAGTGAAAGTGCGCTTTGCTCATTCTGGCCAGAGATTGGTTAGCAAATTGCTCTTGGAAAGGTACGGTACCCCTGATTGCCCTGATGACCATATTTGTGTACATGAATACATGTAGACTGTACATGAATAAGTGTGGCTTGTTGTACATTAAAAAAAAAATAAGACCTACCCCGAAAATAAGACCTAGTGTGCCAAAAAATATATAAGACAGTGTCTTATTTTCGGGGAAACACGGTATTAACAAAAATGCAACTTGTTTGTGTATCACTCAATTGTAGATCCTCAAATCATCTCTGAATTCATGCTGACACTGTCCTTCCTTTTAAAATCTCACATTTAGTTTGCTGATTTGCATTGAGATTGAAGTCCATCACAGGAGCTAGCTTGGAATGGTGGCTACTTTACAACACACACAGGGACCATTAGCAGCAAAAGTAGCCACTATCCAGAAGGAAGGACAGTGTCAGCATGAATTCAGAGTTGATTTGATGATCTACAACCGAGTAATACACAAATAAGATACATTTTTGTTAATAGTTAAAAGACTTCAATGCACTTGAGTGTCACTTTAATGCTTCTTCCTATGAAGTCATGTTCAGAAACTGACACTTCCTGGAGCACTGATCTCCTGATTCCACTCAGACTTCAATGGTTCCTCCTACTGACCTGACGTCAATATGGTGTCCTGCAGTAATATGAAGGTCAGTAGGGGGAACCCTACCCAACATGTGGCCAGTAGAAGATTTCTGTCAAACTGTTGGCACTATATACATCCTGTATAATAATAATAATTAAGTGTGGGTTCAAAGGAAGATTATTCTTCAATGGAGCAGCGTTTGGAACCACAGGCAGTAAGAAGGTAAGTATTCTCTTATTCTGCAGGGAGATTTTTTTGGCCAGTTTTATTTACCTCGTAGGATCACTTCAAGTTGCTAGTTGTAGAATTGGCAAGGAATCTGACATTGTGTTTTTCTTTAGTGTGCCCAGCAAACATGGTTTATTTTGACTGCGCTAATGCCTCACTTGGAGCAAAGGGAGCAGAGTGTCAAAAGACATGTCAGACCTTGGACATGGAGTGTGTAAGTCTCGATATACACAGTTGTCACTATCAGTACTTCACAGATATATGATGCATTTCTCAGAATTTATGAATAGGTTTACTTTTTATTTTCACCTTGTCCGGATGTCATTGGATTTCAGTGGGAAAACCTAGCAGCAGAAATTAATGTTAAGGAGGTGGTGGTTGGGGGGTTGTGGAGACAGTAACCAATCAAAAGAGTTTCTGCAGCTCAGGCAACATACAAACATCACCTCTGCAGGTTCATAAATGATGTGACCAGTATACGGGGCATATGCTTTTTTGCCACTAGTAACTCATTCTGCTTTTTATTGTTGAAATAATTATCACAAGACAATTGCGGGAACAAAATATAGGGAGCCTGTAAGAAGAACTAGCATTAGCCATGTGTTTCATGATGCATAAACCTAAAATATGATGCTTCCTTCCATGTATTTGATGGCACATCACTTCAGCCCACATGATATCCATTGCTGTTTTACTAGGTAAAATGGTCATTCAGCAGAGGCTAACCAAAAAATGGGGTCACCAAGACGAGTAATGGCTTTGATTGGACTCTTTGGGAACGCAAGACTCTTTGTTTTAAATGACAGAATATTATCTGTTGATTTACAGCATCAATGTGGCTCTAATTTTTTTGATCAAGCTAAACAATATACACAATGTAATGCTTCAAAAGTAGGGGTGGATTTTATCCATAACCCTATAGCCCCCCTACCCCAACACACGTGTGTGTGTTAGGGGTAGGGAGGATGTGGGGTTATGGGTAAAATCCATCCCTACTATTGAACACACATACTCATATCACCTTTTACAGAATATTTTCTTGTGTTACTGGTCCTTACCTACCTGTGTAAATAAGTGTATAAGAGATGTTATAAGAGATTAATACATTTCTACCGATGATGGGTAAAAAGGATGTGTAGTCCATGATTGCTCTGTTCAAGAGCCCATGTAATAACATATAGTAAGCAAACGCTCTAATAAATCCTATAAACATGCAATGACAGTTGTCATTTAAGACTATTGCCCTCCATATACAGGTGAAACTCGAATCATTAGAATATCATGCAAAGTTCATTTATTTCACTAATGCAACTTAAAAGGTGAAACTAATATATGAGATAGACTCATTACATGCAAAGCGAGATAGTTCAAGCCGTGATTTGTCATAATTGTGATGATTATGGCTTACAGCTCATGAAAACCCCAAGAACCCCAAATCCACAATCTCAAAAAAGTAGATTAGTACATGCAATCAATAAAACAAGGATTGTACATAGAACAATATCGGACCTCTGAAAAGTACGAGCATGCATATGTACTCAGTACTTGGTTTGCGCCCCTTTTGCAGCAATTACTGCAATTACTTTTGCACAATATTCTAATTATTTGAGTTTCACCTGTATGGCTCCATTTCTATGTCTTCAGATTTCTAAAGGTGATTTCACAAGAACAAATAATATAATTTCTGCTAATTACTATTTTTATTTTTTTAAATAATATCTGCAGTTCAGCATCCAGTGTGCCTCTGGCTGTGTCTGTCCAGAAGGGCTTGTGCTCAATAACAATGGCAAGTGTGTGTCTGCAGAAGAGTGTCCATGTATACACAATGGTAACATTTACCACAGCGGGGAGAGCATCCTTCAAGACTGCAACACCTGGTAAGCTATTTAACTGCACAAACTAAGGTGGCTATCTCATAAATTAAATATTCATAGGCCGTCTACATATATACATAATAATTGATAAGCTAGACGCAGTCCTAAAATGTCAGAACATTTACATAGCTATGTAACTCTGTTTACATTATGTAATGTATAGGGTCAGTCCACCCAAACCTAATATTTAAAACCAATCTGTAGAAAAAAATTCCCCTTGCAGTAGAGCCACCCCCGCACTAGGGGAGCTGTGTAAAAGAACTTTACCTTCCTGATCCTCGCTCCCGCAGGCTCCGGGAACGGCACTCCCAGCCCCCCTACAATGCTTGGCCCCTAGCCTTACAGTATATGTGAGGATGCTGAGGGACACAAGCCAGAGCGTAGGGGTGGCAAGGTAAGTACCAACTTCCAGAGTGAGTGGGCATCAGGTAAGTAAAAGTCCTTTACAAAGCTGAACTTGACATAAACAAACAGCCAAGCCTTGCGATGTGGAAGAAGCCCTACTGAAAGGAGAGTTTTATTTATCTCCATGGAGATAGGCTTTCAGTTATACTTATACATAGAGAAGATAAGTAACACACTGTCTTCTCGTATCTCTTGAGGTCTTCAGGGGAGAAATATCTCTACTTATGTTCACAAATCCACCCAAAGAGATGATCTTTATGTTGAAATAGGAGTCAGAGCATAAACCTGCAGTAAAGAAATTTTGCCACTGTAAGAATCTAGTGTTTGGTTCAACTCCTCACCAAACCTCAGACTGAAAGTGATATTAAAATCAATAGGTTTTTTTAACCGTGTTAAATGTTGATTAAATGACTTACAATGCATGCTGCTCCTTCATGTTTGAAAGTTTTAGTTTCCTGCAGAAACAGCTGTCCCCCTGAGCACTGGTACTGATAATCCTTCTTACAGTGGCTCCTTTGCCTTGCAGGGTCCTATGGAGCCACCCTTGTGTCTCCACAAGTGCATAGGAACAGCAGGGCAAGACACTCCCCTACCCCACTTTTCCGTCCTTCCTTCTCCAAGCTAGTAGATGGTCAGCTGCTGGAGACTGTGCTCTCCCTTGTGATCTTGTACTGGACAGGAAGTTCAGGGAAGGCGAGTTGAGAGAGTTGGAGTCAGCTGCCTGGATGATGACTGTAGGTTTTTGTGCAAAAATGTAAACAAAAACTTTGCTGAGCAAAGTATATTTGTTTGACCTGGATTCATTATTTTAAAAAGGTTTAAGAGTTTAATACTACTTTAACCTCCCTGGCGGTAATCCCGAGTCTGGCTCGGGGTGAATTTTCAATGCTAGGAGCGGTACACCCCGAGCCAGACTCGGGGCTGCTGAGAAAAGTGACACTTACCTTGTCCCTGCTAGCCCGCGGCGTTCTCTGCTGTACGCGGCCCGAAAATGAAGCTAAAAGCCGGCATCTAACTTTTAGTTTCGTTTTCGAGCGTCACAGCAGGCTGAAAATTCAAAAGTGAAAAGTTGTAATGTACACAGAATACACAACATGAAAAACAATGTACCGCTTTTGGCACAAAATTCCTGACATAATCATACCGCCAGGGAGGTTAAAGGAAATGCATCATAAGGCTTTAATTTCGATCAGCCACTAAACACCTACAAACAGGTACCCACATCAAAGGTAGTTGAAAACCACCCATGGCTCCCAGGCCACTAGCTGGAGCCCCTCTTCACTAAAATGTACTTAATTATTGAAAATCAAAATAGAAACAGTGCTATGAACCCAGAATTATTCTTTAACTAATGCTTGCTAATTCCTTTATGTTTCAGTACTTGCAAGGGTCGGAAATGGAAATGTACCAAGAAAGAATGTCATAGGACCTGTGTAGTGTATGGCGAAGGGCATTACATGACATTTGATGGCAAACGTTTCGGTTTTAGTGGTGACTGCGAGTACACACTGACACAGGTATGAAAAGCCTGTCATATGCAAAGGTTTCAAGCTTAACATATTGCAGTATTTCCCCACTAAGTAGTCAGCATTCTGCACAAAATTAAAGGTCAACAACATTAATGTATCATTTTTTAGTAAATATACATTGTTATCCCTTCTTAAACTTATGCTGCGCAAGTGTGAAAACAGTTAGTGGTCCGTGAAAGCCACGCTCGGGAATATTGAAATAATTATGTATATTCTGATAAAGCAAATCAAAGCTAGTTTGCTAGCCGAGATGGCTCAAGTCAATTAGGCTCAGTTATGGCATTTTAAAACCTTATCCATAATTTAATAATAATATTTACCATTGTATAAATATTCCTGATAAAAAGCCTTTGGTGACAACACTGTGATTGTAATCCTGTGAACTGGTTCACTATAGACCACAAAATCACATACTGTATATGTATATATACTGCGCTGTATTAGTTCCTTACTCAACATCCCAAAACGTTCTTTGATTGTTAGAAGCACTGTGCTCTCTGTTACTTTGTAGGACTATTGCGCATCCAACCCTGGAAACGGTTCATTCCGAATTATCACTGAAAACATCCAGTGTGGAACAACTGGGGCTACCTGTTCCAAAGCCATTAAAGTGTTTTTAGGCGTGAGTACTCATAACTTCACATCTTTTACTACATCTCCATTACATTTCACATATGTTTGTCTAATCCAGCAAATACGTACAGCATAAATGTCTTCTAAAGTATATCTAAACAGGAATAAAAAAATACAATATATTGCAGCTTGCCTGTCCTTAGATGATGTGGCCGCATATGTTTATTTTCAAGTTTAATTCATTTCCTCCAAGTGCAGAACAATACATGTTGAGCCTGCTCAGATATATTCTGTGAAATTGCCAAACAGGAAGTCTGTTACTGTTAAGCTCTTTAGGTGAAAATAAAGGAAATAAAGCCTGAAAAAGGAAAACACCTCATCTAAAGGGCTGTAAGCTGCAATATATTACAATTTGTTTTTGTGTTTCGATACACTTTAATGTTTCTTTTGTTGCATACACTTTATTAATGACATATAGCTCAACTACACAAAGCTAATAAAAGAAGAATGCATTTTCTTACTTGAACACATGACTTGGCACACTACACTGCCAAGGTTACTATTACTATTGTACCTCTTATTTTAAGTCTTCAGGAATTCTTTCATTTGGTTGTATAATAATTCATTCCTTACTGTTATATTGTGTGCTACTTCCTCTTTTCAGAACTTTGAGTTGAGATTGAGTGAAGGATCCTTTGAAGTAGTAGAACGAGATATTGGTGGCGAGGTCCCCTATCAGATCAGAATGATGGGAATTTACCTGGTGATTGAGGCTAAGAACGGTTTGATAGTCATGTGGGACAAGAAAACAAGCATTCTAATCAAGCTGAGCCCAGAGTTTAAGGTGAGGAAGCTGCTGTCTTTCAGACACACAGGGGGGTGATTTACTAACCTAAACACATGCACGCACCAGGTGCGTGTGATTTTCACACAGCAAAACGTATTTATCAACCAAAAGTCTCTAAAAGCATATTTCCACTAATGCCATACATGGAAAAATCATGCACATGATGCATATATAATGCTGCTTCACAGTTTAGACAAAAATGGTTAGCTCATGCATTTACATTCCTGCATTCATCAACGCAAGCAACACAACATAGAGCTAATTTACACAACATCACCTTGCAATTCATGCAGGGCTTTGCACAACACACCTGCTGGGTGTGTACACACTACAAAGGTGTTTAGATTCCACCCATAGATCATGCTGGGAGGGAACACACTACAGAGGTGTATACATGTTCGTGGTGTGTTTATAAGGTTAGTAAATCAACCCCACAATATTGATTGCCATTATCTTCTTATAGGCAATTAATAGTTGTAAGGGGATATTGGCATTGGTTATGGTTTTATATCATCTAATTGTATACTTTATGCATTAAATCTTTGCTTTTTAAAGCCAAAATTTAGCCAAAACGTTTCACTTAGCTTTGAATAGGGTGGGGAAAGGCTTGGAATCTTTGCCAGGTTTTTATTTCTGTTTTTGCCATGTTGGGGAGATTTCTATTCACTTCCTGTAGGGACAGGAATAAAGGGAAATCTCAGCAAAGGGGACACAAAAAAAAAAAAACACATTTTTAATCCAGAGAGGAAGATTTAGAACTTCTAACTATGTTTTTTTTTTTTTTATTGCTGTCTGTGTATTTCTGTCAACCACCCCAACCCCCACAGTCCACATATTATTTTTCCAATTTTGCAGAGAGTAGAGAAGACTCAGAACCTCTGTTTTATTACATTTTTAACACGGATGCAGACAGCAATCAAGCACTAATGTGGAGTCTTGTCTTCCCTTACTCTTCTAAAAACAAAAACAGTGTTCTGATTCCTATTTGTGTTCCTTTCATTTCTCTTCCTGTGCTGGTGGCACATTGGGGGGTGGATTTATCAGAACTGGAGCTAACAGAATCTGGGGCAGTTGGTGCATGGCAACCAATCCGCTTCTGTCTTTCATTTACAAGGCTTAACTGAACAAATTGAAGAGGTAAACAGATTAGTAACTATGGGCAAATGCTCCAAATTCTGTCTGCTCCAGTTTTGATAAATTCCCCCCATTGTCTTCAGGTCAGGAAATTAAAGACCCCCCAATGGGGCCATTAACAGGGGAAAAACTGTCAGATATTTGAACTCATTCCTACTTTATCCTAAACTGAAAAATAAAGTTTTGGATAGAGATACACTTCAATTTCACGTTACCAAAAACCTTTTGGGATGGAATTCTGATGGACACACATGGACCATGATTGCCCATGGTGATATCACACATATACTTTGCTACCAGGCTTGTCATTCAGGTTTAGTTTTGTGTGGATAAAACTTATTTTTTGTAGTTAGATAGCAGGGTTCAGGCAGAAACACTACTCTGCCTGTAATGCAAGAAAGAATGGTGTTTCATGCGCTGATGAGTTTTTACAGCTGAACTCCAGGCACAGAAATGTTCATTTAAATATATTCCTTAATAGTCCCTAAGACTATAAATCAACTTTGTGTGCAAAGCCTTTGAGATCCCAGTTATTAGTTTGTGAAGTAGATGTGGCAACATGCCTATGCCTTACATAGCCTGTGCAGAGAGCAGATCTCTGGGTGGGACTCATCATGCCCACCCACTATAGGCTGCCTGCAGAAAACTACAGAAGGGGGCAGATATACGACCATTCACCCTGCACAAGGAGAGAGATCAGCAGTGACTGGTCTGTATTACAGGAAGCTTTTGTACAAAGGCACACTGAATTACAGCACAAATCTGGAAGAAATACACAAAGGGAACTGACAGTCAAGTAAGAACCCACATATATCTTGTACTAAGACAATATTTGTGTGTCCCATAGATTGGCTTTAAAACAGCTTGACATCTTTATAGAAAATCCTTGAAATAGAACTCCTGTGTACAATTGCCTCTGTTATTTGTACAACTGTAACATAAATATACTGTATAAAGTTACATGCTTACGGAGGTAGGAAGCAGCCATGTTTAAAAAGTGAGCGTGCAGAATTTTACAACCTATGCTTGTTTCATAGCAGCTCATGTAATGTATACAATTTACCATTTGAAATATTATCTTTCCATCAGGGAAAAGTTTGTGGTCTCTGTGGTAACTATGATGGTAGTGTGTCCAATGACTTCACCACAAGACGTCTATCAGTGGTGGTCAATGTACAAGAGTTTGGAAACAGCTGGAAAGCTTCACCAACCTGTCCTGATGCTCAGCCCCTAAGGGATCCATGCATTGCCAATCCATACCGTCAGACCTGGTCTCAAAAGCACTGCAGCATCATCATGGGCTCAACTTTCTCCACATGCCATTCCAAAGTGGGTTCCTATGCTTTTTTTTTTTTTTACAAATGTGTTAACATTATGTTCTAAATATTCAAGTGAGAGCAATTTTATCACAAAATTATATTTCAGTTTTGAGTATTTGATTTCAAAAGAAGGGGCAGTCTTAGAAACAATCATCCCACTTGTTAACTACACCCTGTCCAGAATTTGTAGTTTAATGTTCCCCTGCATAAAGCCTCTTGCTGAGTGAATGTTAATCTATGTACCCATACGGATAAATAGCACTAATAATCCACGTCCAGAATGTTTCCCAGTCAGCTATGACATAGTGAGCACATGCTGGAGGCTTTATTCAGGAAAAAAAACTGCAGATGAAACTGCAGCTGAATACTTTAATTGTCAGATTCAATTACAGTATTAAAACAATTTACAGAATTACTGTCAATTAAACCAATGCATACTATGGGGTCTATTCACAAAGCTGCCGAAGGATCTGGCCGTAGCTTCGGCCGATCCTTCGGCTGGCTTCAGCCCCAGGACCCCTTCGGTTCAGGAGAACCGAGGGGGTGCTGTACGGGCTATTCACAATAGCCCGTACAGCTCCCGATCACGGCCGAGCAGCTCAGTCGAGCGCTGAGCCGTGCTGAAAGCCGAAGCTGGCCGAGCGGCCGGCCATTGGCC
>NW_017306786.1:313969-323473 GCF_000935625.1 Nanorana parkeri
TTTTTTTACAGCAGCAGAGCCGCCGGACAATAGGAAACTATTGGGCGGAGCTAGCTGTCACTGCTAGCTCTGCACAATCGTTTTCTATTAACTTTTTTCTACTTTTTTCACTCTTTTTCTGTTCTGCTCGGTGCCTCTGAGGGACCAAGCAGAACAGCCGAGCCAAATGCCGCTCGGCGGCATTCGGCTATTCTCTCACTGCTGTTCGGGATCTTTCAGAATAGCCTGAACAGCAGTGTGAAGCCTGCCGGAGGTTCGGCTCAGCCGATCCAGATGTTGGATCGGCTGAGTCGAACTCCTTCTGCACTTCAGGTCAGCCGAACATGCTAAGCATGTTCGGCTGATCCGAAGCCACACGAAGCAAGCCGATGTACGGCTGATTTCAGCCGATGTACGGCTGAAATCAGCCGTACCAGCCTGAAGTGAATAGCCGAACAGTGTTCGGCTCACTTCACTTCTGATCGGTCATTCACTCTGCTGCCCTCGGCAGCTTTGTGAATAGACCCCTATGACTTCTAAATTTGGCCTGGCCATTTAAGCTTTAATGGCCTCTGGCCTCTGACCTCAAAACGGTTAGAGGTCCTGACAGACAGCTAGTAAAAGAGTCAACCCAGTAGTATCAACCCAAAACTAATATTTCACTTTTGGCTCAACCTGTTATTTTTGTGTCATTAACATTTTTTAGAAATCATAATGAGTTTTAACTTCTCCAAATATATAGAGCAGTATTGAATTAAAGAGCTCTTGAGGAAGAAGCATATAATCATGATTTACTTTTAGGTTGACCCTACTCCATACCATGAGGCTTGTGTTAGAGACACATGTGGCTGTGACACTGGAGGAGACTGTGAATGCTATTGTACAGCTGTCTCAGCTTATGCCACGGCTTGTAGTGATGCTGGAATCTGCGTTTCTTGGAGAACCCCAGAAATATGCCGTAAGTTAAACTAAGCCTTTATTCATGTAAGCATTAAAAAAACCCTCACGTTACTCTGCACGCTAGTTAGAATATATTGAAGCCAAAGAAAGTCGGGCAACTAGTATACTCAGAAAAAGATCAGCAATGGCAGCTGGCTTATTTTCCTCATGGCAGGTTTTCTGTAAGGGTTACTGCACAGTTTTGTTTTGTTTTTAAGTCACAATTAGAAGACTTGGTCAATTGTTATTACATTAAGATACACATAATGGCCCGTACTGCAACAGAGTGAAAGCAAAGGTCACGTAAGAAAGACATTGGAAATAGCAAATTTTATTATAATAAATTATAACGGTTAGATTTAATTTTGAGAAAATTTGAGAACATTAATATCTATTTAGGGATCTTGATAAAGGCTTTCAATGTTTTCTACACCAACTGGATTTTCTAATTGAAGGTGACTTCCTTACAGAATATTTTAAAAAACACCATTTAATGCAGCTGTTTAAAAGATTTAAATATATTTTTACAAATAACTAGTATATGAACCTGAATCAGCCTTGATATCAGCCTCCCATCAGTGCTCAGTCTGGCAGAGGGAGGGACAGCACTAAGAGCCAATAAGTTCTGCTGCATGCACATGTGCTGATAGGGAATATACTGACAGGAGGAAAAGGCAGAGCGAGCAGAGTTAATGACCTATCAGCGTGTTGCTTTTTTATTGATTATTGAGTCTGACAGAGAGAAGACACCACTGTACTCCTTAACGCTAAAAAACAGGGTGTCACCCTCCTGGCTGTGCTATCCGGTGGATAAATCACAAAATTACAAGTCTTTGTCAGATATCTATAATTTTATTCGTATCTCTAGCTATGTTCTGTGATTACTACAACCCTGAAGGAGAGTGTGAGTGGCACTACAAACCATGTGGAGCTCCCTGCTTGAAGACCTGCAGGAACCCCCGTGGCCAGTGTATGAACCAGCTACCTGGATTAGAGGGTTAGTGAAATCCATTAAATTACTTTCTATATTACAAAAAAAATGTTTTGCTGTCCTGGCAACTTCTTTACCGAACTACTAAAATACACTTTTTAAAAACTGTACATGTTTAAGGGACTGTCAATCACTTTGTATGCTGCATTTCTCTTTCTATAAGCAGGAGATTTACTTTCAATATTGCAATCTCAAATAATCACATACACACACACTGTATTCATTTTTCAGAATTTTAAAATAAGCATATCTAGCATGGCAATTGAGAAGTCCTCCTGATGGGCACAGCATGTTTTGCAGACCTAGGGGCTCAAGTGCAGAAATTGCATCCAAGAGATATGAAATCTAGAGCTACTGGGAAAATGGACCTCTCGATATATATAAGAGGTCACTTACAAACCAGGGATACCTAGTATTCCTTTAAATTATATTTCAGTTTAAAATTTATTTTCAAAATACCGTTTCTACTGTTATATTTCTGTGCAATAATAGTAAAAATGACATCTCCGGTTATATAAGCAAGCTTTCTCAATCTCTAGCTGTGTAGTTGAGAATAAGGATTTTTATTTACTGTAAATGTCTGTGGATTTAACTGAAGCTTTTTGTGTGTTATAAATTCTATGCCAGGATGTTATCCAAAATGTCCCAAAGCGCGACCTTTCTTTGATGAGGATATCATAAAGTGTGTAGCCCAAGCAGACTGTGGCTGTTATGGTGACGACAGTAAACGTTACAATGTTGGGGAAATGGTGCCAACCTACAAGAACTGTCAAAGCTGGTAGCTGTCTTTCTAATTTTTATTCAGAAGTTGTAAAGTTTTGAATATTTATTTATGAAGTACAAATCCTTCTAAACTTACAAATGTATCATTTATTTTTCAGTATTTGCACCAAGAAAGGTCTTCGTTGCCAGATGGATCTCAGAGGTGGGTCCTATCCTGCATTTTTTTTTTTGTAATATTATTTCATGGTAAACACGACTTTGGCTCTACTGAGCAAGTATCTGCTATACTCCCATTTAAAATAAACTTTTTTGTTTTGTTATTAAAGAGACCCTGTAACCACCTAATAAACTGCAAGTAAAGGCACAGAAAAATCAAGTATTTGTTTAACTGTAGCATTTTCCTTGCTGTATATATTTTTTTATTTTATTCACTTGCAAAGTTTCTTTGAACTTGCTATGGAATATGAGTACTCCAGGTAGAGTCAATTACCCAGGACAGCGCCTCTGTTCTTGCACATCATAACCCTCTCCTCTTCTGGAAGTGTCTAATTACGGTATGTGCTGGTCAAACTCCTCCACCCTCACCTCCTTAATAACCTTTTATGTAGCTACCAGGGAGGAGCGAAAGACAATACAATAGAGTGTCACTTGAGTGACAGCTTTGAGTCTGTTGGGGCTGCTGACATCACATCAAATATGGTGGCACCCAGCAGCAGTCTCAGGCCTTTTGGATGTCCACACAAGGGAGGCTTTTACGGATAAATAACATGCATGAAATACATCAAATGTACATATAATCCTTTGGAAAGATGGCTGTTGAAAGGTCTGGTAACAGGGTCTTTTTAATCACATAAAGGTTGATTCCACTCAGAAGGAAACATCATTGTAAGTTAGTGTAACATCTACAGTGTTTGTTTAGTATGCTTTCTTGCGCATACAGGTCAAAGCATTACAATTGCTTTACTTCCCCCATCCAAAGCAGCATATGCTTACCTTTGTTTCACACCCCTTCTGCTGCATTCAGTTTCAGAAGTCAAAGGAAATGCCCAGTACTTCTAGAGAGGATCACGAGATTCTCCCATGTGACAGCACTGGGCCAGCCAGTCCTGTGTAAGCTACAATGACTTATAGTCTAACCAGGGCTTTGCTTTCACTTCCAGTGACTGAAAAGAGTGACATGAAAGCTAAATAAAGGAGACTAGAGGATACTGGGGAGGGCTCTTTTAATGTGAACGTGTTCCTTTGCCATGCTTGATCAAAATACAAATTCACTTTAAATTATAAATATACAAAGAAAAATTATGTGGCCATCAGGGACTATATTATGTTTTCTCTTTAGTAATATATGAATTTACTGAAGAATATTAGCTTTATTCTCAGTAGCATATGTAGGCAACAGAAGAATGGTACTGAGAAATGTAATTCAATCATTCCCCTAAGCATCCAAATTTCTAAACATAATAGAAATGTAACAAATTACGGAGCTCTTCTCTGATTTTTGACCACCTGTGTGTAGGTAAAAATTCATCAACAATAGTAAGGTTTACTCATTTGGAGCAATTTGTTGTACCTTTGTATGTGTGTGACAGCGTAATAACTCTTAATCATGCTCTTTAACTCACAGCATGCTATTGTTACTATGGTAATATGAAGTTCAACTATGGTGACATCATCTATAATACCACTGATGGAATTGGGGGATGCATAACAGCCATATGTTCATCAAATGGAACCATTCATAGAAGTGTCTATCCATGCTTACCAACTACTAAGGCACCCACCAGTACCTTCCATTTTGATACAACTACTGTGCATGCAGAAAATACATCTACTCCAGGTAGGAACTAACAAACATCATATTTACTGTTCATCTCAGATGTTTATACTAAGGTGTTTAAATTACAACAGTTTCTAGCTGTTGAATTTTCTAGTACAGGTTTTAAAATAAAACTGAGGTGTGCTTGCTATGGGATGTGCTGACACTTTTTCAAACACTAGTAGCACACACAGACAGTAGTAGGAGGCAGATGCCCACTGGTTTACAGCTATACTGTAGGGGGCGAGCAATGGACTGCACTATGTTGATCAGTGTTGTTCTCCCCTGAGGTAAGAACCTGTCTGCTCTGTTCATCTGCTTACCCTTCTGCTGCAGCCTGCAAGTTTACAGATCACTCTGCAGTGTTCAGACAATTCTATACTGTGTCTCTGTATGAAGTCAGATATCTTGGTAGAGGCAGGGCTCTTGCTTCCTTATGTCAGATCCTCCAGCAAGATCAACAGTGAGCAGCACAGTAGCGACATCACTAAATCCCATTCCAAATCATGTGAGACTATCTGTCAGAGGCAGAAGTGCCTCAACCCCACACTTCAGATATACATCTATAAGGCTGTAAACACATGAGTGCATAGGCAACCTTGCATAATTGGAAGGGACCTGCTATTTTTTGAGGAATTCCCCAAAAAAGGTAAATTTTTCAGGGTACTGCTTAGGTACATTTAACATTTCTAAATTGTTGCTATAACATAGCAAATTGTCAGTTTTATTTAGTTCAGTTCTACTTTTAAACACAGTAAAAATATGTTAACTTGCATGTTAGCATCCCTTTCATTTGCAGAAACAGAGAGAGAATTATGATAGCTTTAATTTTCAATCTAGACCAGTTTTTTTTTTCTTCAAACAAGCTTAACTAATGACAAACACATTGAACTATAAATTTTGCTTTGCAGACACACAGTTGTTTTTATCTTGCTGTGTAATTAGTATTGTTTTCCCCCTTGCAGGGCAAGCTTCATCAACCTCTGTGTCTTGCCTTGAAGAAGTATGTAAATGGTCAATGTGGTATGATGTCACTTGTCCAAAGTATGGTGAAAATGAAGGTGACTTTGAAACCTTTGAGAATATAAGAAACAAGGGCCACACCATATGCAAAATACCATCCCAGGTGGAATGTCGAGCGCAAAAGTTTCCGAAGATCCCAATTGCTGACTTGGGTCAGATCATTCATTGCAATACATCTGTGGGTCTTGTGTGTCATAATCGGGACCAATTCTCCCAGCTCTGCTTTAATTATGAGATGCGAGTTTTATGCTGTAGCTATGTGCCCTGTGGAGAATCAATTACTTCCCCTACTTCTGACACTATAGTTTCTACACCATTCATGACAATAACATCCAAATCTGCAGTGGCCTCAACTGTCCAACCAGAGGACACTGTTAGCACAGAACTGAGTCAGTCAACGCAAAGTTCTTCATCAATAAAAGCAACAGCTGTGTCTACCGCTAAGATATTAAGCCCAACAAGTAAAAAACCACACCACTCCACCCAAGAAACTATTTTTACCACTCCTTGCAGTAAACAGCGATGCTCTTGGACACCTTGGTATGATGTGCATTTTCCCAGTATTGTTAATTCTGATGGAGACTTTGAGACCCTGGAGAATATCAGAGCTGCTGGTAACAATATATGTCAAAAGCCAGAAGATATTGAATGCAGAGCCGAGAGATTCCCAGAAGAAAACATTACAGATATTGGCCAGCTAGTTACCTGCAACATCACTCATGGTCTCATTTGCAATAACAAAGATCAAGCTTGGAGTTTTCCGATTTGCTACAATTACAAAGTAAAGATCCTTTGTTGTTCCATGGAGGATTGTGAATTATCTACTACGTATGTCCATTCTACAATCAAGGATCACACAACAGAACATTTAAAAGAAACTAGTGTAGTGATTTCAACTGGCTCAAAATTTACTGAAAACGCCTTAACATCCAGTACAGTTAGAGCAACAAGCAGTCCATCAACATTTCACACAGATCATACTGGTCAAGTAACTGGAACACTGTTCCAAACAATTTCTACTTCTTCAAAGAGCCCTAAAACAACACCTGGAGAAATAACTGCAGGTTTCTCTGTTTCCAAAATGAGAACTACTTTACCTAGCCTGTCTACATCAAAAACAACTATGACACATATTCCTACAGTACAGACTTCTGCGCTGATAAAAACAACTGGCAGAGCCTTTGAGAGCTTGGTCACATCCAAATATGTGTCTGGAACCACATCAACCTCCCAAAACCATGAAACAACTTTGTCATTTTCAACAACACCAATGACACATGCCCCAATAACAGAAATAGAGCACGTGTCTACTGAAAAAAGTACAAACTCTTTTCATTCAACATCCCAAGAAGGAGATCATGCAAACATTACTGTTCCTCAGACAAGCAAAGTTACAACAAGCAGAGCAATAACAAATTCAGAAATAAGCTGTGTACCTGTATGCCAGTGGTCACAGTGGTTTGATGTTAGCTTTCCTAACCTGGACACAAACGGAGACTTTGAAACCTATGAGGAAATAAAGAAGTCAGGATTTCAAATCTGTCAAGAGCCTTCTGATATTCAATGCAGATCTGCAGATCTTCCAGGCTTTTCACTCGAGGAATTACAGCAGAATGTGCAATGCAATCTTAGCTATGGTCTTGTTTGCCAAAATGAAGATCAAACTGGACCATTTCCATATTGTTACAACTATGAAATTCGTGTCTTATGCTGTTCCGGCTGTGCATCTACAAAGGTTTTACCTACATTTACAGATCATCAAACCTCTAAAATTCCACAGGAAGACCATAAAACAACTCAAAAAACAACTTCATCACAAGTACATTCAAGTACAGAAACTGGAAAATTAACAACTTTTGAAGAGATACATACATATGCACCCCTATCAACTAAAACGACAAAAGTTTTAACAGCACCAATGGAAATGACAACCACCAAACCCACAATGAGCACAATTTTGGAAGTATTATCTAAGTCTGCAACAAGTAAGGAAACAGGTTCTATGGCTACTGAAGTGTTTACAACATTACCTACCAAAACCTTAGCTGAATTGTCTTCCCAAGAGCCTTCCAAATTGACAACTGCAGTTAAAACTGAAAATTGGGAGACCACATCCCATAAAACAGTTCCCATAAAAACAACTAAACCAACTACCATATATGGTGAGGTGACAACTAAAGCTACATCTCCTAAAGTAAGCACTGCATCCGACATACTAACCACTGAATATAAACATGAAGAATCCACCTCTCATAGAACAAGTTCCATCAAAACAACTAAAATCTCTACATTATCCAGTAAATTGACATCTGCCTACAAATCTACATCCAGCAAGTCTACAACAAAGAAAGCAGCATCTCCTAATATAAGCACTGTATCTCAAAAAACTACAGAATCTGAACATAAGAAGTCTACGACTCACGGTCTGATTTCCATCAAAACCACTAAACTATCTACAGAATCTGGTGAAGTGACATCTGTCCACAAGTCTACATCAAGAAAGCCTATTACAACTAAAGCAACATCTCAAAAAGTAAGCACTGCATCCCGCGCATCAACCACAAAATCTGAACATGAAATATCCACCTCCCATGGACCAGTTTCTATTAAAACCACTAAAACATCTACAGAATCTGGTGAAGTGACATATATTCCCAAATCCACATCAAGTAAGCCGATAACTACTAAAGAAACATCTCAAAAAGTAAGCACTGTATCCCGCAAATCAACCACAGAATCTGAACATGAAAAATCCACTTCTCATGGACCAGTTTCTAGTAAAACCACTAAAACATATACAGAATCTGGTGAAATGACATCTGTTCACAAGTTCACATCAAGAAAGCCTATTACAACTAAAGCAACATCTCAAAAACTAAGCACTGTATCCCGCAAATCAACCACAGAATCTGAACATGAAAAATCCACTTCTAATGGACCAGTTTCTGGTAAAATCACTAAAACATCTACAGAATCTGGTGAAGTGACATATATTCCCAAATCTACATCAAGTAAGCCTATAACTACTAAAGCAACATCTCAAAAAGTAAGCACTGTATCCCGCAAATCAACCACAGAATCTGAACATGAAAAATCCACTTCTCATGGACCAGTTTCTGGTAAAACCACTAAAATATCTACAGAATCTGGTGAAGTGACATCTGTTCACAAGTCTACACCAAGAAAGCCCATTACAACTAAAGCAACATCTCAAAAAGTAAGCACTGTATCCCGCAAATCAACCACAGAATCTGAACATGTAAAATCCACTTCTCATGGACCAGTTTCTGGTAAAACCACTAAATCATCTATGGAATCTGGTGAAGTGACATCTATTCACAAGTCTACACCAAGAAAGCCTATTACAACTAAAGCAGCATCTCAAAAAGTAAGCACTGTATCCCGCAAATCAACCACAGAATCTGAACATGAAAAATCCACTTCTAATGGACCAGTTTCTGGTAAAATCACTAAAACATCTACAGAATCTGGTGAAGTGACATCTGTTCACAAGTCTACATCAAGAAAGCCTATTACAACTAAAGTAACATCTGAAAAAGTAAGCACTGTATCCCATGAATTAACCACAGAAGCTGAATATGAAAAATCTACCTCCCATGGACCAGTTTCTGTTAAAACCACTGAAACATCTACAGAATCTGGTGACGTGACATCTTTTCACAAGTCTACATCAAGAAAGCCTATTACAACTAAAGCAACATCTCAAAAAGTAAGCACTGTATCCCGCAAATCAACCACAGAATCTGAACATGAAACATCCACTTCTCATGGACCAGTTTCTATTAAAACCACTAAAACATCTACAGAATCTGGTGAAGTGACATCTGTTCACAAGTCTACACCAAGAAAGCCTATTACAACAAAATCAACATCTCAAAAAGTAAGCACTGTATCCCGCAAATCAACCACAGAATCTGAACATGAAAAATCCACTTCTCATGGACCAGTTTCTGGTAAAACCACTAAAACATCTACAGAATCTGGTGAAGTGACATCTGTTCACAAGTCTACA
>NW_017306786.1:323538-332851 GCF_000935625.1 Nanorana parkeri
GTTTATGTAAAAACCACTAAAACATCTACAGAATCTGGTGAAGTGACATATATTCCCAAATCCACATCAAGTAAGCCTATAACTACTAAAGCAACATCTCAAAAAGTAAGCACTGTATCCCATAAATCAACCACAGAATCTGAACATGAAAAATCCACTTCTCATGGACCAGTTTCTGGTAAAACCACTAAAACATCTACAGAATCTGGTGAAGTGACATCTGTTCACAAGTCTACATCAAGAAAGCCTATTACAACTAAAGCAACATCTCAAAAAGTAAGCACTGTATCCCGCAAATCAACCACAGAATCTGAACATGAAAAATCCACTTCTCATGGACCAGTTTCTGGTAAAACCACTAAAACATCTACAGAATCTGGTGAAGTGACATCTGTTCACAAGTCTACATCAAGAAAGCCTATTACAACTAAAGCAACATCTCAAAAAGTAAGCACTGTATCCCGCAAATCAACCACAGAATCTGAACATGAAAAATCCACTTCTCATGGACCAGTTTCTGGTAAAACCACTAAAACATCTACAGAATCTGGTGAAGTGACATCTGTTCACAAGTCTACATCAAGAAAGCCTATTACAACTAAAGCAACATCTCAAAAAGTAAGCACTGTATCCCATGAATTAACCACAGAAGCTGAATATGAAAAATCTACCTCCCATGGACCAGTTTCTGTTAAAACCACTGAAACATCTACAGAATCTGGTGAAGTGACATATATTCCCAAATCCACATCAAGTAAGCCTATAACTACTAAAGCAACATCTCAAAAAGTAAGCACTGTATCCCATGAATTAACCACAGAAGCTGAATATGAAAAATCTACCTCCCATGGACCAGTTTCTGTTAAAACCACTGAAACATCTACAGAATCTGGTGAAGTGACATATATTCCCAAATCTACATCAAGTAAGCCTATAATTACTAAAGCAACATCTCAAAAAGTAAGCACTGTATCCCATGAATTAACCACAGAAGCTGAATATGAAAAATCTACCTCCCATGGACCAGTTTCTGTTAAAACCACTGAAACATCTACAGAATCTGGTGAAGTGACATATATTCCCAAATCTACATCAAGTAAGCCTATAACTACTAAAGCAACATCTCAAAAAGTAAGCACTGTATCCCGCAAATCAACCACAGAATCTGAACATGAAAAATCCACTTCTCATGGACCAGTTTCTGGTAAAACCACTAAAACATCTACAGAATCTGGTGAAGTGACATCTGTTCACAAGTCTACATCAAGAAAGCCTATTACAACTAAAGCAACATCTCAAAAAGTAAGCACTGTATCCCGCAAATCAACCACAGAATCTGAACATGAAAAATCCACTTCTCATGGACCAGTTTCTGGTAAAACCACTAAAACATCTACAGAATCTGGTGAAGTGACATCTGTTCACAAGTCTACATCAAGAAAGCCTATTACAACTAAAGCAACATCTCAAAAAGTAAGCACTGTATCCCGCAAATCAACCACAGAATCTGAACATGAAAAATCCACTTCTCATGGACCAGTTTCTGGTAAAACCACTAAAACATCTACAGAATCTGGTGAAGTGACATCTGTTCACAAGTCTACATCAAGAAAGCCTATTACAACTAAAGCAACATCTCAAAAAGTAAGCACTGTATCCCATGAATTAACCACAGAAGCTGAATATGAAGAATCTACCTCCCATGGACCAGTTTCTGTTAAAACCACTGAAACATCTACAGAATCTGGTGAAGTGACATATATTCCCAAATCTACATCAAGTAAGCCTATAATTACTAAAGCAACATCTCAAAAAGTAAGCACTGTATCCCGCAAATCAACCACAGAATCTGAACATGAAAAATCCACTTCTCATGGACCAGTTTCTGGTAAAACCACTAAAACATCTACAGAATCTGGTGAAGTGACATCTGTTCACAAGTCTACATCAAGAAAGCCTATTACAACTAAAGCAACATCTCAAAAAGTAAGCACTGTATCCCGCAAATCAACCACAGAATCTGAACATGAAAAATCCACTTCTCATGGACCAGTTTCTGGTAAAACCACTAAAACATCTACAGAATCTGGTGAAGTGACATCTGTTCACAAGTCTACATCAAGAAAGCCTATTACGACTAAAGCAACATCTCAAAAAGTAAGCACTGTATCCCGTGAATTAACCACAGAAGCTGAATATGAAAAATCTACCTCCCATGGACCAGTTTCTGTTAAAACCACTGAAACATCTACAGAATCTGGTGAAGTGACATATATTCCCAAATCTACATCAAGTAAGCCTATAATTACTAAAGCAACATCTCAAAAAGTAAGCACTGTATCCCATGAATTAACCACAGAAGCTGAATATGAAAAATCTACCTCCCATGGACCAGTTTCTGTTAAAACCACTGAAACATCTACAGAATCTGGTGAAGTGACATATATTCCCAAATCTACATCAAGTAAGCCTATAATTACTGAAGCAACATCTCAAAAAGTAAGCACTGTTTCCCGCAAATCAACCACAGAATCTGTACATGAAAAATCCACTTCTCATGGACCAGTTTCTGGTAAAACCACTAAAACATCTACAGAATCTGGTGAAGTGACATCTGTTCACAAGTCTACATCAAGAAAGCCTATTACAACTAAAGCAACATCTCAAAAAGTAAGCACTGTATCCCATGAATTAACCACAGAAGCTGAATATGAAAAATCTACCTCCCATGGACCAGTTTCTGTTAAAACCACTGAAACATCTACAGAATCTGGTGAAGTGACATATATTCCCAAATCTACATCAAGTAAGCCTATAATTACTGAAGCAACATCTCAAAAAGTAAGCACTGTTTCCCGCAAATCAACCACAGAATCTGTACATGAAAAATCCACTTCTCATGGACCAGTTTCTGGTAAAACCACTAAAACATCTACAAAATCTGGTGAAGTGACATCTGTTCACAAGTCTACATCAAGAAAGCCTATTACAACTAAAGCAACATCTCAAAAAGTAAGCACTGCATCCCGCAAATCAACCACAGAATCTGAACATGAAAAATCCACTTCTCATGGACCAGTTTCTGGTAAAACCACTAAAACATCTACAGAATCTGGTGAAGTGACATCTGTTCACAAGTCTACATCAAGAAAGCCTATTACAACTAAAGCAACATCTCAAAAAGTAAGCACTGTATCCCGCAAATCAACCACAGAATCTGAACATGAAAAATCCACTTCTCATGGACCAGTTTCTGGTAAAACCACTAAAACATCTACAGAATCTGGTGAAGTGACATCTGTTCACAAGTCTACATCAAGAAAGCCTATTACAACTAAAGCAACATCTCAAAAAGTAAGCACTGTATCCCATGAATTAACCACAGAAGCTGAATATGAAAAATCTACCTCCCATGGACCAGTTTCTGTTAAAACCACTGAAACATCTACAGAATCTGGTGAAGTGACATATATTCCCAAATCTACATCAAGTAAGCCTATAATTACTGAAGCAACATCTCAAAAAGTAAGCACTGTTTCCCGCAAATCAACCACAGAATCTGTACATGAAAAATCCACTTCTCATGGACCAGTTTCTGGTAAAACCACTAAAACATCTACAAAATCTGGTGAAGTGACATCTGTTCACAAGTCTACATCAAGAAAGCCTATTACAACTAAAGCAACATCTCAAAAAGTAAGCACTGCATCCCGCGCATCAACCACAGAATCTGAACATGAAAAATCCACTTCTCATGGACCAGTTTCTGATAAAACCACTAAAATATCTACAGAATCTGGTGAAGTGACATCTGTTCACAAGTCTACACCAAGAAAGCCTATTACAACAAAAGCAACATCTCAAAAACTAAGCACTGTATCCCGCAAATCAACCACAGAATCTAAACATGAAAAGTCCACCTCTCTTGGTCCATTTTCTCTTAAAACCACTAAAATGTCTACAGAATCTGGCGAGGTGAAGTGGGTCCACAAGTCTACATCAAGAAAGCCTATTACAACTAAAGCAACATCTCAAAAAGTAAGCACTGCAACCCATGAATCAACCACAGAATCTAAACATGAAAAGTCCACCTCTCTTGGTCCATTTTCTCTTAAAACCACTAAAATGTCTACAGAATCTGGCGAGGTGACATGGGTCCACAAGTCTACATCAAGTAGGCCAATAACAACAAAGGCAATATCTCATAAAGTAAGCACTGCAGCTCATGAATACTCCACAGAATCTGAACATGAAAAATCTACCTCCCACAGACCTATTTCTGTTAAAACCACTTCTATGGGATCAAGATCCACTTTACATACTGGGAGGACAGCTGCAACCACCAGGGAACAATTCAGCTCTCAACAACCTAAATCAACTAAGCAATTGACCTCATCTACATTTGGAAGGTATAGCACTGAAAGAACTGTTACCAAGACATCACGACTGAATACAGCAGCCACAGAATCCTTTTCTACCACCAGGTGTATGTGCAATTTTAACGGAACTATAGTTCCTCCTGGTAAGCATGTGTTTATTGTTTTTACAAGAATTCAAATTTAGGTGCTGTATTTCCAATCCTACATTTCTTCAAAAAAGATAAAGATATGACAGAAATATAGTATGAACTAGAAAATAAAATCCTAATTTTATACTTACATGATATCTGCATTGTTTTAGGGCAATGGAAACAGAAGAATTAGAAAAAAATAGTTTAGGGTACTAGGGCACGCAGCTCCTCTAAGAAAATGCCCAATCAGTATAATCAGTAATTAACAAACATGATATGCATATTTTCAGACCTTCCAATCACACTGTTAATATCTTCATCTTTTATGTATTAAAATGTAGTTACCATAACAGATTCAGGGTTCGTTAGATTTCAAGTTGACAGATATTTAGCTATATGGCATGAAAAATCATAGTTTCACCTTAATCTAATGCTATTAATCAGTTAGTTTTCACACAGTTTAATCACAGTTTTTTCTATCACTGTTATAAGAATTCATTTCAATGCCTTTTACTCAAAGGGCAAGCTACTGGGCAAGGAGGGGAGGAGATGACCAATTATTCAACAAATGTCTTGGTGATCATCTTCCTACCCAATTTAAATTACCAGAATAAGTTGGTATGCCTGTTCAAACACCTAGGGATTGATTTATAAATCTTCCACCCACTATATAGCTTGGTGAATGCAATTTGCATGGTGATAGTGCTGCTAAAAGAAGCCAAGGAGCATTCCTGTCCTCAGCACCATCTAGTGACACTAATTTGAAAAACCAGCCCTTTAGAGAGTAGTTTTTTAAAATAAACTCTACATTTAGCAACTGTAGAAGTCATTACACTGCTTGTATTAGTATTAGTAAAAGTTATTACACTGACTCTGTGGCTGAATTTTGCTGTGTCATAAACATTTTCTTTTTACATACTAGTAGGGCAAGCTAACAATGTGTTTTTTCTTAGGAATTTTCTTTGCATGGAATATGTGAGGCATTTTTGTTACCATACTACCAGATAACTCTCTGGAAATGTTTTTGTTAATTTTAAAGGCCACCTCTCCTCTAGTTTCTTATTTAATCTTATAAAGTTCTGGCCTTGTGTGCTAAAATGAAGATAATGGTGTAATACTTACTGTGCCGAGACAAGGTCCACTTAGCACCCAATGTGAAAAAATGCGCCCCCGTATACTCTGAATTCAGTAGCAAAGGTTGCAGGTCCAGCCCTTTTTTAAAGCATTCAAGACAGCTGTCTGCCCAGGCCTGAATGAGAAATGCAGTCTTAGAACAGTGTTCTCACGTCGACAATTTTAACATGAGAGTGCTGCTGAAGCCTGCCTACAGCCTACCGCAGAGATTAGGAGGATGAAGCAGTAGTCATCACATGACCACAAGTTTTTTTGGCATGTTTTTAAGTTAAATATAAATAAAGCATTTATGTACAGGGAGGGGGGTGTGTAGATAGTATGGGAAATATATATTATTGTGCAGCCTTGAGTTTGGTTTCAAGGTATATATAAACCAAAGGACGAAAATATAATATTTTTCAGCTTACCAGTCATTAGGTGTGGTTACTGCATTTGTTTCCCCTTTCGAGCTACTTACATTTTCTGCAGGTGCAGAAAAATACCTGTTGGTTCTGATAGAAATCTAGTATCCTTGTAACTTCCAGGGTACTGGACATAAATCTTAAACACCACTATCAAATTCCTCAGCTATTTTACGTGATGCAAACAACTCTTTCACCCTATGTAATAGAGATGAGGAGAGGGGGAGGTGTTTCTAGACCAAATCAAGAGAGAAGCCTAGGGTGCCATGTATTGCATTTCTGGTTTTGAGGTATAGATAAGCGTTAACCTTTACAGCATAACTGTATCATTTTTGTTATTGATTGTGTGATTAAGACCGTACCAGTTACTGGTTCCTTACACTGGTTAGCAGATGATTATATAGTGCTACGTTGTAGTTTTCCTGACTGTTACCTAATTGTTGTTCTAATTATTACTAATTTATTTTCAGGCGAAGTTCTATATAGCACAACAGATAATGATGGCTGGTGCTTCTATGCACGCTGCAATGAGAAGTGTCAGGTGGAGAGATACAGTGAACATTGTTATACTGTGCCTACTGTGACCAGCAACACCAAGACTGCTAAAACCGTGACAGCTAGTGCTGCAACTACTGTCACCGGAAAGACTGGAAGAACAACAAAAACATCTGCAAGAAGCACAAAGACTGCACAGACAAAGACTTCAGCATCAAGTGTCAGCTCAGGCAGCACCTCAACCCCTGAGTGCTATGCAGTTATGCCTCCCAGAAGAGTAAGGTTTTACCTGGTTTTCACATTTAACACCTACATGCTTATGTACCATCAAGCCTGGAATTGTATAGTGAAAGAGTATTACTTATGTAAACCAAAAAATACTAAAATAGGGCCCTGCCAGTCCAGTATTCCTAAAGACTATGTACATGCTTCAGCTAGGCATACATAAGCACTACATAGAATTACTGGTATATTCAAAACTACTGACAATGCAGAAACAATCACAGATCCCTGATTGCCTTCAAATCCCATTTTGGCCTCCTGGATTGGTACTACCAGAGCAGGTGATATTAGTTAAACTTGGTGGTTAAATAGAAAAGTCACACTAACAATTCTGGCAGGAACACATTTTAGTACTGACAACAAGCTGAATCGTGTGCTGAGGTTTTTTTTTGTTTTATTCAATGTAATGTCATGCCCTTGTTCACCTTTCCTATACTAGTTATCAATTTATCTGAGGAGTTGCCATAATGTGTGGTACTGGTGGAGAATTTAGATGTTAGGAACAGTTTTTTCTTTCTGTGGCATATAGTCAGCCCTTTAGAAACATTTTTTTTTTATCAAGCAGAACTTAAAACATTGTGTTAACTATTAGTAGCTGATACTGTTTCTTGGTCCTTTTATTGGTACCAGTCCAAGAAGGACATTTCTTTGTTCAGTTGCCAAGTATAACATCACTGGCACCCAACACATGCTGCCCATCCTGCAATCAGCAGAAGTGTTCTACCAGCTCTTGTTCCCTTTATGTTGGGTCACAAATGGCAACTCTCCCTACTGCAGCACCATAAGGCAAGTGATCTTATACCATGCCCACTTTACTTTGCATCCCTGTAAGTATTGGATGAAAAAAATATGGTGATCCCTTGCAAACCAACAGTGAATACAACAACCTTCCTTCTCTTGCAACTAAAAAGCTTAGAACACACAGTTTTATTCTAACAACTTTCAGCTTTCCACTAATCCTACTGTAACAACAGTAGACATTTTGGTGGAATCACCACAATTCCATAAATATCTTTCTTGAGATTAAGATGAAGTTCCGGCAAAAAAGAACAAAATAAGATGGAGGTGTTCATTATAACTCTTTTTCTTTTCACAGGTTAATGAAACCTGGATGATGGATAAGTGTACCCATGCTACCTGTATTGGTCAAAACAATATTGTTGTTAACAAAAAACAGTGTGCACCGGTCAATGAGGTGGCATGTGCCAACCGGTTAAAGCCCAAGAAAACACTTGATGAGAGTGGCTGCTGCTATCAGCAAGAGTGTGAATGTGAGTCATAAAGAGTTGAATCATAGTGCTGTATGTTATGACTTAATTAATTTGCTGTAGAATTTGCTAAGTTCTGCTTTTTAATGCCCTTAGGTGTCTGTGGTGGTTGGGGAACCTCCCATTATATTACCTTTGATGGTACCTACTATTCTTTTAATGGTCAATGCACATATATCCTTGTTCAGCAAATTACACCAGTCTTCGACCATTTTTGGGTTTACATTGATAATTTCTCATGTGACCCTGATGACCCATCTTGTGTTAAGACCCTTCGTATTATGTACAAAAATGACATGATTGTCCTGACCTCTCAGTCTTTGAGCAACCGAATAACAAACAAGGTAATCAAGTCTACCTTCTTCAGATTTTTGTAGTTTAAATAAACTGTAAACCATTTGTATTTATCCCTGCCTATAATGGTAATTTGCTGTACTGTATGTCCTCACCTCTTGGCATAATATTTCTGTACATATGTTACAGATTTACATCAACAATAAGAGAGTATACCCTGCAATCCACACAAATGGTATAACTATTACATCCAGTGGCATTTTTGTAATAGTGCAGATACCAGAAATTGGAGCATACATCTCCTTCAATGTTCTTAGCTTCACTGTCAAGTTGCCAATCAGCAAGTTCTCAGGCAATACTGAAGGTCATTGTGGTAAGTCTCCAAAGTGAAAGATCTGTTTTCTCTGTGCTGCATTATAAAACTAGTCTTACTAATAAATGCACCTTATTTAAATAGGAAAGTGTTCCAACAATCAAGTGGATGATTGCATTTTGCCTAACGGACAGCAGGCTTCATCATGTACTGAGATGGCAGGACAGTGGGGAATACCAAGTCAGGACTCGTCATCATGCATCTCCATCCCCACCAGACCCCCCACTATTGGTAGCCAGTCGACACCTTTCTCTTCCCTTCCATCCACATACTTCTCCACTCTCTTGTCCAGTGTACCTCAAACTCTACCAACTATAGTTCCATCAAAAGTAGTGTCTCTACCTCCATCACCATTGTCCACTGCTGTCCAGACAACAGAGGAACCCTGCAACACCCCTGAGCTCTGCAAGGTTATCCTGAGCAGGTGAGTTTTACTTGTATTTAGCAATTAGTGAAATGGGAAGTGTGCAATCAATGAAGAAGGTACATACTGTGTGTGTGTGCATATATATACAGTATATATACTGTATATATATATATATATATATATATGTAT
>NW_017306786.1:332888-340544 GCF_000935625.1 Nanorana parkeri
AATATATATATATATATACAGTATATATACAGTATATATACATGTATTTATTGAAGAAGATACATGCTTTAAAACAGTGAAGTTAAAACCACATAAGTTATTGTAGTTGACTTTTAAGATTGCATCACACTTCTTTGCACTAAAGCCACTAACCTTTGAAACTTCCAATAGTGTCTTTGAGGAATGCCATAACGTTGTACCACCAGAGCCATTCTATCAGGCTTGTGTTAGCGATGGCTGCATTAAGACAGAAGGCGAGGTTCTGTGCTCCAGCTTACAAAGCTATGCTAGGCTTTGCGGAATCGAGGGAGTCTGCATTGACTGGAGAGACAGCACTAATGGTGTATGCCGTAAGTAGAGGTCCAGTCATAAATATAAGTTAGGCTTAGCTTTAAAGTTTTTTCCAAATTATTTTGTTCATGTTATTGTCTATGCGTATTACACAGATATATAAAGCTTCTTTATCTTTGTACAGCCAAGAACTGTTCCTCACATCTCGTGTATAAACCATGTGGACCTGCCGTAGAACCCACCTGTAACTATAGGTAAGTTTATTTTTTGTAATTGTTTCTTTTTTACCATTGTTAAAATGTTGTTTATTTGTGCTAATTTCTGATCAACTTCTAGGTACAATGATGATTTTTATAACAAGACCACAGATTTCTTGGAAGGGTGCTACTGTCCTGAGGGCAGTACAAAATTCAACACCATATCAAACAAATGCGTAACCACTTGTGGTATGTAATATTCCTTCTAGTTAAAATGTTTAATAACTTGTTGCCCGCTCTCCATATTCCTAAATATACATCTCTTTGTGCAGGATGTACTGGCCCAGATGGAATGCCCAGAGAGGTAAGACGTATATTAGATAAATCATCAGAAGCAAATATGTGGTGAATAAGGCTGTGAGAAATGTATTATATATTTACTTTTTTCATTTACTTCCAGCCTGGAGAAACATGGGAAAGCAACTGTCGGACCTGTATCTGTGATAATGCAACAATGAGTGTACAGTGTGCAGCAAAATCCTGTGCAAAGCCTATCCCTGCATCTTGTACTGAAGGATCTATGTCAGTTTCTGTACCTGACTCATCTAACCCCTGCTGTCAAATCACAGAATGCCGTGAGTACAATGTTTGTTGCAAATTTAAAAATCGTATCCCTGTTCAAGCTGTAACTTTCTGTTATACTAATAAAAATTTAGAGTTAAAAAAAAAGTGCACCAACCTGCTGCAATAATAGAAGAATAGAAGATTGATTTATTAAAAGGGATAATCTATAAAATGAACGGGAACAGAATGCCTATTAGTAGCCTTTGCATGGCCTGGAGATGATATGGGGAAACAGCCCACTATGGTCAGTAGTGAAAAGTAAACAGTCTGTGTGGCATGTTGTTTTAGTAGTGGGCTATCCATGCCTTAAGGAGGAACTGAACTCTGGAATCTGTTCCCAAAAAGGCAGGTAGAGGACAAAGAGCTAGTTACCATTATTGCCTGTGGTCTCCCTCCAGCCACTCTTTGCCCTATTAGTACTATGCATGTTTTCTGTGTGGCATCAGCACTTTGGTGGAAATAGAGCTGTGCATCTTCATGTCAGACTCTCCAGAAAAGAGAACAGTGAGCAGCACAGCAGTAAAACCATCAGATCTCAATCCAGATCCCCTGACACTAGCAGTTGGAGACAACAGTGCCTCTGACCTCCCATTGCAGATACACAGAAATTAGATTGTAGGCAGAGGAGTGTCTAGCCACCCTCACAAACCAGGAAGTGCATCATTATTTTTTTAGGAGGAATTCCAGACAAAAGGAAAATTTTTCAGGTTACTGCATATATACAATTAAGATTTGTAGATGTTCCCTATAACATAGCAAATTAATTCTTGGCTCAAAGTTGGATCAGGAGGACTAAATTGTTGGCTTGAACTTGGAGAAGGTGTGTTTTGTGTGCAACAATTTGTTTCTTTGTGCTCTCTTTTTTTGCATTGTCAGCACTAAAAACGAATCACTGTACTCCTGCAGCAAACATTCTTGTAAACTAACAGGTAGTTAGGCATATTTTTCCTATAACCTGGCCGATAACTATTCACATTTATAAGCGAAAATAAATGTTTTAGGTTAGCTGAGTAAAACACATTTTCCAAAAGGACAAAAACGTAGATAAATTAATACTCTCAGTTCATTGAAATATTTTGCATCTCTGTTTTCCTAACAAAGAGCTGAATAGGCTGTGCAAATGTCATAGATGGAAGACATTTGAAGAACTAGGGATGATGTTCCTTTTTTATGTTACAAAGTATTGAGTGTATGATAAGCTCTTTTTCTATCTGCTGACAGGTTGTAACATCAGTCTGTGTTCCAATGTCAAAATGGTTTGTAAACCTGGCTATGAAGCTGAGTTGCAGACAGATGCAGGGGGTTGCTGTCCAGTGTTCAAATGTGGTACGTAAATGTGTCCTTGGGTAAACACAAATATTGTATTTTAATTATAATGACAATATAGTCTGTTTGATTTAAATTGTATGTCTAGGCATTGCCCAAATGTACCCCCAAATCTCTATTGCCATTATACATAGTTACATAGTATTTGAGGTTGAATAAAGACATTAGTCCATCAAGTCCAACCTATTAGGATCTCATTCTTAGGAGTACTTGTACCCCTGTATATTACGGTCCCTTAAAAAATCGTCCAAAAGTTTCTTGAACAATTCCACATTTTTTTCTGAAATCACCGCCTGTGGCAGTGAGTTCAAAACCCTACCCGCTCTAACTGTAAAGAACCCCCTTCGCCCCTTGTGCTGGAATTTTTTTTCCACCAATTTTAGGTTATGGCCTCTAGTTTTTGTAATGGAGTTAATTTTAAATAGTTTATCGCTAATGTTGCTGTCACCATTGAACATTTTGTACATGGAAATCATATCCCCCCTTAATCTCCTCACCTCCAATGTGAACATGTTTAAATTTAGTAGCCTCGTCTCGTAGCTTTGGTCCTCCATACCCCTAATTAGTTTGGTTGCCCTCCGCTGGACTTTTTCCAGCTCAAGGACATCTTTTCTTAGTACTGGTGACCAGAACTGGACCGCGTACTCCAGATGCGGTCGAACCAATGATCTATAAAGTGGCAAAATTATAGACTTGTCCCTGCAATAGATCCCCTTTTTAATACAGGACAAAACCCTACTAGCTTTGTTTACAGCAGCCTGGCACTGCAAGCTACCTTTCAGTTTGTGGTCTACAATGACCCCCAAATCCTTCTCCATTTCTGACTTCCCCAGCGGGAAGTATGGAACATATTCCAGCATCATTTTATTTCCTTTACCTTATTTCTGTAGGGAAAAACTATTTTTACTATTCCCTATGACATCATCAGCAGGCTTGTGAAATTCTGGAAGGGGCAGCTGCTAGGAGCTCAGTTTTATGTGAGCACAGCCCCAAAATTGCATCTACTAAGAGCCCTTTCCCTACACACAGTGTGTGGACAGCATCTTTGCAGTCCAGGAAGCAGCATTGATTTCCTGGATAAGAGACTCAACACATGCAAAGAGGGTGGCAGAAAGGTGGTGGGAATAGGTAGAATTCTGTTTTCAAGCAGGCAGGACTGACAATGCTGGTTGGAATTTCACTGCAGCAAAGACACTGTGTTGTATTGTGGAGATATTTTATTTCTTTTATTTGATTCTTCCTCTACAGTTCCAAAAGCCGTGTGTGTTCATAATGGATCAGAGTATCAGGTAATGAAAGCTGGTTCTCTGAACTCATCTCCTCTATATCAGCCTTTGTTGGTTATATTGCTTTCTTTAGGTGTACTTTGATCAGATTACATTGTTTTACTTTAATATTGTTTTATTATATTTTAGCCTGGTGGAATTGTTCCTTCTCTCAACCCCTGTGAAAAGTGCATGTGTGACGGCACAATGAATGAGACTTCAGGAATGCACCCTGTAACCTGCACTACAGTTATGTGTAGCATCAAATGTGCACAGGTAACATTTAGAAATGTAGTATAATAAAGACCTTCTCTGGAGGCTACATTTTAAATGACAATCTCTGCATTGTGTCCTTCAGGGCTTTAGGTATCAGAAAGTTCCTGAACAATGTTGTGGAACCTGTGTACAGACTCAGTGTATCATGGATCTACCTGATAACTCCACCTCCCTGCTTAGTGTGAGTGCCGTCGTTTTCAGCCTATGCAAAACTTTTCAGACCTGAGGCTTTTTTATGCCAACACATCTGTTTGTGTTTTTCTTAGCCTGGAGAAACCTTGTCACCTCCTGGAGATAACTGCACTGAGTATGAATGTGTGAGAAAGAAAGACAAATTTGTGACTGTGGCATCCAAAAGATTGTGTCCAAAGATCAACCTAGATGACTGTGTACCGGTAAGCACTTTCACACTGACAGCTTGTAATCATTTGACACATTACATTTAACTTCGCTTTAGGCCGGTCGTTCACTCGGCTGCCTACAGCAGCTTAGTAAATAGACCCCATAGTCTCAGTATATATTTAAAGTGCAATTGACACCAAAACTTTTTCTTAGTTTTGGATTGAGTGGGGAGTATTAGAACACCTGTCAGGTGTTTATTGCTATCTTCGTCCCCATTAGGGAGATTTACCCTCCCTATTTGGCCTGGTGACTGTTATCACTGAATGTGAATGGAAATCTAACATTTTGGGTAGTCATCAGAATAGGTATAGGTGGGAAATCTTCCAATGGAAACACTAGTTCCGGTGACAGTGCTGACCTCCAGGGGTTTCCCTCACTTTAGAGGGATTTCCTCTCACTTCCTATTGTGGCAAGTGGACAGGAACTAAATGGAAATCTTCCGAATAAGACACAGATGACAAAATAAGTAGCCCTTCTGTACTCTATCCATATCTAGAAAAAAGTTTTGGCTTTAGTTCTACTTTAACAATCTGAGCTCTGGTCACTATTTTAATACAACACAGAGATTGATTTCAACAATTGTCTCCCTTCTTGATCTCTAACATAAACCGCAGAGAATATCCAAAAGGTCCAATACTACTACTATATCTCTTTTTCAGGGAACTATACAGAAAGACAGCAAGGGATGTTGCTTAACGTGTAAGTATTATATCTGTCACTATTCAGCATTATTAATGTTTGTACAGATATATTTTATTATTCATTTACAAAATTCTACAGGCAGATTTTTCTTTAATTATATAGGTTGTAAAGAATGCAGTTCACATTTTTTATGCACAAAAAAAGTTAATTTAAACACTTTTGAATTAAGTGTTTTTTACCAGAAAATTAATAACTAGAGTATCAATTAATATTTTAGAATGTTAGGCAGAAAAACATACAAAAAAAAATTGTCATGACAATAAATTGATTCCTGTAGTCAGTACTATTTGACTTGATAATACATTTTCAGAATGTATAATGTTTGATCCCTATTCACATTCAATGTTTGGTGCCATTTCATTCAGGTTTCGAAGAAACAAACAAGTGTCAGAAGGTAAAGACAGAGGAGATCATCCTCCAGAATGGCTGTAAGTCCCTGAAGCCTGTTGTGATGTCCTATTGCAAAGGCAGCTGTGAAAGCTACTCCAGGTAAGTTGATTCTCTGGGCCCTTGTTTTTTATCGTGTACAAAATAAAAAAGAAAGTTGCGCTCATTTATCAAGAAAATTAGAAATACAATTAGACACATATTAGGCTGCCTCTCATTTGGAAAAGTCCGTGGGGTCTAATTATAAACATTAAATATCTGTGGATGTTTGCTTTGGTCGAATAATCCCAAAAAATAAAGTTTTTTATATATTTTTTCCAGTTCAAATGTATTGTGATGTAATATTCCATTATGGCCCCTCAATGGGAAAAAAGTGTTTATTTCTCATGCTGTTCAGCTCCATCGAGGGGCCATAATGCAGTATTACATCACAATGCATTCGAAGTGCAAAAAAGTATTAAGAACATTTGTTTATGGCATTATTCTCCCAAAATAAATGTTAAAAGACATTTGCAGAGTGAAGGGTCCTGCAAATTGTTTATAAAAAGACTCCATGTGGCAAAATTTCTGTGTATTTGAAAACTCTATACTTGCAATTCTGGGCAGTAAACTGAGATAGACTGATCACTGGAGATGACATAGATGTTCTTTCTAAATGGACACATAATTAAGAAGTGGTGAGAGTGTGCTACTCTAGAGCAACAGAGGTAGAAATTATTACTGAAGTATCCTGTTTATAATAAAACTGCCCTATAATCTGTCACGCTGCTCCTGTTTAGCATTGCCTTGTTGTGTGACACAGTTGATAAATGCTCCCTAATGTGTTTTTATACATGTACAAGTGCTACTGCTTATGTGTAAAATGTTTTATTTAGCCATTGGTTTTCTCAGTATCCTCCAGTGCTGTAAGGCTATTTTCTGAGGCCTCCAGATTTATTTTGTTCATGTGGTCCATGGTCTGTCTCCTATCCTAATTAAAGCTTGACTATCTTAACTCTGCTTTTAAATTAGGGCTGTGGAAATTAGAGATTAATTTCTCGATTAATCGTTAAACTTTTTCGATTAAAATTAGTTTGATCGCTAATGAAAACACTCACCTCTCCGCCGGCTTCCGGGAGTTCCGTCGGCGATCCGGTGACGTCACGGACATCAACGTCACCGGACTCCTCCCCCCTTCCCCCAAGTGGCTTCGTAGGCTAACGGAGGGAAGGGGGGAGGAGTACGGTGACGTTGATGTCCGTGACGGCTAACGAAGGGAAGGGGGAGGGGTCCGGTGATGTCGATGTCCGTGACATCACCGGACTCCTCCCCCCTTCATTAGCCGACGGTGCCACTTGGGCCGGTGAGTTTGCCCAAGAAACTTTCTGACGAGCGCCAGCGAAGGCATTGGCCTATACACATACAGCACAGCAAATAAGTTAAAAAAATGAACTAGTATCACACTAATCCAGCACGTTATTATTCTGAGTTGCCCCACTCAAGCGGCGGCCATATTGAGTGGGGCACGTGAGATTAATAACGTGCTGGATTAGTGTGATACTAGTTCATTTTTTTAACTTATTTGCTGTGCTGTATGTGTATAGGCCAATGTAGTTGGATCTGTATGTGCGTTATAATTAATCGAAATTAATCGATTAATCGATTTTTTAAAATGTGATTAATCGAACACAAAAATTTTAATCATTACCAGCCCTATTTTAAATCACTCTATTTCCAACAAATACAACAGCATATACATCTGAGACTAAGGGGTCTATTCACAAAGCTGCCGAAGGATCTGGCCGTAGCTTCGGCCGATCCTTCGGCTAGCTTTGGCACCAGGACCCCTTCGGTTCAGGAGAACCGAGGGGGTGCTGAGGGTCCATTCACAATAGCCCGTACAGCTCCCGATCACGGCCGAGCGGCTCAGTCGAGCGCTGAGCCGTGCTGAAAGACGAAGCTGGCCGAGCGGCCGGCCATTGGCCGGCCGACAGCCTGCTTCTGACAGCTGGGCGGAAGCATTGGGACATTACTATTGGCTATTTCTATTGCAACTTTGTGAATAGACCCCTAAATCTGAGACTATTTGAGCTTTTAGTTTTATTTTTTTTGCTCTTGTTGCTATGAAAATTGCATCTGAATTATGTAGAAGATAGTGAAAGTTAGGGCCAAATTAAAATGTTACATATCATGGCTGTACATCTGAT
>NW_017306786.1:340568-403561 GCF_000935625.1 Nanorana parkeri
AAAAAAAAATGTCATATGTTGCAGCTTTCCAGTCCTTGGATGTGGTGACTGTGTTAGTGTTTACTTTTCAGACTAAGAGCATTTCAGCAAGTACAGAAAATACCTGCTAATCTTGCTAGAAATGTAGTGTCTTTGTTAATTCCTGTGACCCTAAAAGACAGCAAAAAGAACATTATCTTTATGTGTAAACTCCAAGCCCCATTAATCCACCTTGCAATGGAGGTGAACAAAGGCAAATTCAAAGTCAAGCCTGTGTGACTACAAAAACTTATACCATAGATACAGTGGAGGGAAAAAAAAGCGTAGACATGAAGGGACAGGAAGTGTTTTATTCACAAAAATACTAAGCAAAGCATGGAAACAGAAAACTAATTCAGCCACTACATCTAAGAAAGCTTTAAAATTGGTTGACTTGAACCTACACTTCAAGGCAGACATATATTCTAACATCACAAAGTTTACTGCTTTCTACCTCAATCAGATCTGACCATATAATTGGGCAACATTTGCCTAACCTCATTCCTTTGTGCATAGGTTCAGCAAACCTTAAAGCTATATTATTACATATGTAATTGAGAATAAAATAATGCTCATTGCATATTCTGTTCATTTGCAGGTACTCAAAGAAATCCCAGTCTATAGAGCACAAATGTGGTTGCTGTCAAGAGACAAAAACAGAAATGGTAACCATTAACCTAAGCTGTCCAAATGGTGAGATAATGAAATACAACTTTATCAATGTCATGAGCTGTTCCTGTGCTGACTCCACTTGCAATAAAAAAAAACAGGAAGGAAGCGAAGAAGATCCTCATGTGACAAACCTGATACCACAAACCACCGTAAAAGTAATAAAGGGTTCAAAATCACCCAAGGACAGAAAAGATCATCATACAAAAAACAAAAAATATGGATCGGAGTCCACCGAAAATGAAAAGTCTGAGCAAAATTCATCAGACGAAGAGGAAAGAGCTAAGCCAAAATCACAGACCAATGACAAAATGGTGACAAAGGTTAAACAAGCTACAGACAGAAAAGATCAGAAAAAGGAAGACAGTAAGAAGTCAAAGTCTAATGAAAGTGGGGAAAAAGAGAACAAATCGGATGAGAAAAAAGAGACCAAACCGGTATCCAAGCCAAATGAAAAAATTATTCAAGTGACAAAACAGTTTAATAACAACATGGCAGCTGAAAAGGGTAAAAAGGACAGTAACTCAGAAGAGACACATGGGTCTAAGCCAATATCACAGACCAATGACAAAATGGTGACAAAGGTCCAACAAGCTGCAGACAGAAAAGATCAGAAAAAGGAAGACAGTAAGAAGTTAAAGTCTAATGAAAGTGGGGAAAAAGAGAACAAATCGGATGAGAAAAAAGAGACCAAACCGGTATCCAAGCCAAATGAAAAAATTATTCAAGTGACAAAACAGTTTAATAACAACATGGCAGCTGAAAAGGGTAAAAAGGACAGTAACTCAGAAGAGACACATGGGTCTAAGCCAATATCACAGATCACAGAGAAAACAACGACCACTGCAGAACAGTCCATGAGCAAAAAAGTCATGAAGCAGTCCAATGACAGCAAATCAAATGACAATGCAAACAAGCCCATGGACAACAAAGATAAAGATTTACAGGACAAAAGCAAATCAGCATCACAGCCCAACAAAACTGCACAGCCAGGAAACAACAATCAAGGTGTAAAACTTGTAAAAGTTCCTCAGGGCACCGAAAACGTTCAGAAGACATCAAAGCAATCCACAGAAAATATCAAGAAAAACAAATTGTCAGGAGTTGGCAAATAAGCCTAAAATTGTTATGGGCAATGTACAAAAAAATATTTTATTTGTCATATTAATACTTGATAACCTAGTCACACATAAGTACACATTGCAAAAAGTACAAAAATGCTTCCTACTGCGAATGGTAGGATATCTAAATGCAGAAAAAATGCAACATATTGTAATCCTAAAATGTATCAGCTGCATTAGTTTCCTGTTTTTCATTTGTCTTTCCTTTATTTTCACCTATTATTCCTGTGAATAACACATATTCTGTCTCTGGGTGGATACGCTCAGATATGTAGTCTACAGTGAAATGTAAGATTAGTGCTTCCAGTTTAGTTTACAAGAAGTGAAAAGGACACTGCATTTCTGACAAGATCAACAGGTATTTCCTATACTTGCTGAAAATGTTCTTAGCCTTAAAAAAAGGAAATTAATGCAGCCACGATGTCTAGTGACTGGTAGGCTGCAAAATATTACATGTTTGCTTTTGGGTCTATTTATCTTTTAATTATATAACTAATGTCTTCTAATTTTATAGCTAAACTTATGGTACCTAACTTATGGTGTGCTGGGGAAGATTTCTTTGTAAACCTTAATGTTCACTTCTGTACTTGAAAATGTCATCACAAATATTTCTAACACTGATTAATAAACATATTTTGAGCAAGTTACCCTTTTGTTTTTTTTTATAATTGTCATATGAAATTTGTGCTTATGATATATCTATTCTATACATCATTAAAGCGAACCTTCGCCCCCTTTCACTAAAAATCACCTGTGTGCAGCTCTGCATTCTGATATGAAATCATCTTACATTAATTACATAAACATATTCTTCATTTAGTTACAATTACTGTTTGTCCCCTTCCTGGTCCTCCTGTGCATTAGTGATGTAATGTGCCCAAGCGTTGCATCCTGTGAAGGTTGCATCAGCAGAGCATTGCTGGGAAATCTCATCTGTAATCTTATGAGATCTCAGGGAAAGGCATTTTCCTCCACTGAGATGATGTGCATGGCCACATGTCCTAATCAGTCAGATGATGTGTCAAAGTTCCAGGAAGTAAAGGGAGATCTAGTAACCTGTCCCTAGTTAAAATGGCCACTGTTAGAAGACTGAGGAAGAAAAGAGAAACAAGATATGCAAAGAATAAAAAGCCGGCAATTATCTAGAAGTATGTGATTGTAGATTGTCATTACCAAACATTTCTAAAGCTATATTTGTTATTTCATATATATGGGTAAAGTTCCTCTTTAACCTTAGTAAAATCTACTGAACTTTCAGTTGAAGTTAACACTTAGAACTAGCTCTGGGCACATACATATATACTATCTGATAACAATATAAGCATCCACAAGCAATCTCATATTTTTGTTTCATCAGTCAAATCGATACATGATAACTCATCATGATGTATTGCTGAGATCACATCACAAAAAACTGACATTTTGTTTTTAAGATACCAAAAGATTTTAATTCTTCAAGATAATGAATAGTGTTTTTTTACATATTTTTTATTAAGGGAGTTATTCACATAGGAGCCAAAGGATCCAGACGTAGCTTCGGCTGATCCTTTGGCTCTCTTCAGTCGCCGGAGCCCTTCGGTTCAGTCGAACAGAAGGGCTACTGTACGGCATATCACGGCCGGCTCCGCCCAGTTCTTTTTCATTGGCCAGGACCTGCTAGAAGACTCTGGCAGGTGCTGGCCAATAGGAAACAGTTGGGCGGAGCTAGCTGTCACGTATTATTATTATTTTTTCTTTTTTTTATAAAATATTTATTTATTTTTTACTTTTACTATTTTTTTAAATTTTTTTCAACCCTTTTTTTTTTTGCCAACTATTTCCACTGATTTTCTATTCTGCTCTGTACCACGGTGGTACCAAGCAGAATAGCTCAGCGGTATTCTGCTTGGAAAAAATGACATGTGAACAGAAAAAAAAAAGGCGTGAGGGCCCCCCTCCCAGACCATACCAGACCCTTTAGGTCTGGTAGGAATGTTAGCAGGGACTCCTGCATTGAAAAAAAAAGTGTGCGGGGTTCCCCCCAAAAGTCATACCAGGCCCTTTAGGTCTAGTAAGAATTTTAAGGGGAACCCCACCACCAAAAAATTAAGAAAAAAACCATGGGGTCCCCCCTAAAATTCCCAACCAGACCGTTAATCCGGGCACTTGCCTGGCAGGGCAGGAAAGGGAGGGACGAGCAAGAGTGCCCCCCTCCCTGTGCCTTACCAGGTCACATGCCCTCAACATGGGCAAAAGCACCCTGTCCCCATGGTGATGAGGACAAGGGCCTCATCCCCACAACCCTGGCCCAATTGTTGTGGGGGTCTGTGGGGAAGGGGGCTTATTTGCATCGGAGTACCTCCTTTTATAAAGGGGGTACCCAGATGCCACCCCCTCTTGTGAATGAGTAAGGGGTACTTGGACCCCTACTCATTCACTAAAAGGTTAAAGATAAGGTAAATAAACTGCTCAGACTTTTGGAAAAGCACCCACCCCATGTTGAGGACATGTGCCCTGGTATGACCAGATGGCTCGTTCTTTTCTCCGATTTCCTGCCCTGCCAGGCCAGTGCCCGGATTAAGGGTCTGGATGGGAATTTTAGGGGGCACTGTTTTTTTTCCCTAATTTTGGAGCAGTGGGGTTTCCCCTTACAATTCCTACCAGACCTAAAGGGCCTGGTATGACTTTTGGGGGGGTGCCATGCATTTTTTTAAACTCCGGGGTTCCTCCTAACATCCCTACTGTTTTTTTTTCTTTTACACCTCTCTTACCAGCATACATATAAAACATTCCATCACAAATAATACTATTATCCTGAGATATCTGCTTGTTGTGGCTGGTGTTGCCCATAGACATATAATTGTCACCAATCTTCCTGAATGTAATTAAGATTGGGCAACATTTAGCGGTCTGCGTATAGTTTCATAATTTTCTTTACTGCAAACTTACTTTTGGATTTACTGCAAGATTATTTTGTTTGTTAATTTTATTAAAAAATAAAATGGTTGTCTAAGGTTACTGTTTGCATTTAGCCTACAGGAGAGGTATGTTGTAGCAACACAGAAACAGATCCAGTCTTTCAGCTAAACATATGGGTAAAACTGGAATAACTGGCATCTTCGTACTTTGGAAACTTGCATCTTAATTATTATCAGTTATGTTATCTCGCTAGCCAAAAAGGCAACAGCCCTCACAGACATTAGATGACTGTTACCCCATGTGGTCATTTATGGCCAGATCAGATAATGATTTCACATCTAAATGACCACTCTGGGGAGGAGGGGTACAGATCAGGCAGATAGAAAAACCTGAGTACAGTATACTAAATTACAAAATAATACACAAATGTATTAAGAAAAAGCCAAAAATTAAAAAAAGAACTGCCTCCACATCTCCTGGTTCAATAACATACACAATACAAAAAATATTAGTGTTGCATTAATATAAGTGTACAAATAATTCTATTATTTTGTCCCATCATGTCTATAGGCCATTCAAATTTCAACTATTTTTAATCTGCATTGTGGACAAGAAAATCTATCATGGCTTTGACCACCAAGGTAGCAGAGCAGAGCCTTTAATTGCATACAGTATATATCTAAGGATGTAAAAGTCTATGAGCAATGCATGCTATGCTAGATATATCATGGTTTAGGCCACCAAAGTATCAGAGTTGAGCCTGTGGTTACATGTATAGTATATACAACAATGTAGATATATCCATTGCTTCATTGTTGTACAAGCCTTGCTTTAAATTCCTAAGGCTTATATGGCAAAAAAGCAATGAGCATGCCTGCATGTTTAAATGGACACTATGTAAATCTTCCTTCTTTGATTTATCTAGATCAGCGGTGCCCATTATGTCGATCGCGATCTACCAGTGATCGCATAGCGATCACTGGTAGATCGCAATGTCCTGGGGCTTCTCCTCTGGATCCCTGCTGCTCTCCCCATCTATATGCAGCGGGGCTCCGAGGAGAAGTGAATGAAGCGCTGCAGCTGGTGGCGGAGGAGGCAGCCTCTGTTACAGAACTAAGGCCGAGTAGTGAGGAGAGAGAGAGATGCTCGGCCAGGATCTGGCAGCCGGCGCCTCTCTCTCCCCTCATTGCTCGGCCTTAGTTCTGTGACTCCCTCTTCTGCTGCCCCCGTGGCTGCAGCGCTTCTTTTACCTCTCCTCAGATCCCCTGCTGCCTCTGCCCGGGAGAGCAGCGGGGATCCAGCGGAGAAGCTGAGCCCCCGTGTGCGTGGCCAAGTGGCGGAGGATTGGTACATATCAGTGATATGTACCGATCCTCTGTGCAGGACAAACACTGGAGCGCTCAGCTGATCACTCCAGTGCTTGTAAATAAATGGGGACACATAGTACTATGTGTCCCCAGTTATGAATGAACAGGATGTGATTTACATCACTTCCTGTTCATTCATGACTTTCTCAATGGGGAGAAGCACTCTGTACAGAGGCTCCTCCCCATTCAGAAACTGGATGATAGTAAAACAGTTTCTGAATGAATGGGAAGCCTCTGTGCTTCCCATTCATTTAGAACAGAGATTGAGGACTTTGTGCACGCAGGCTCGTGTGGCTGCCGGCTGAATGTGTCAAAAGCTGCAGATGGAAAGGGGCAGGACACCTCTCCTCATGTGCAACGTTGGCCACATGACCACCGCAGGAGGACAGGGCAGCATTTTTGCGGATCGCACCGGACTGGAACGCAGGCACTAATGTGCCTGGGTCCCGGGTGCAGGCAATCGCAGTGTGGGCGAGGGGCCTGCCTGCGGTGCCTGGCTGGGGTGCCATTGACTTCAATGCACCACCACGCCTCCTCCCGCCCCTGAATGCAGGTGTTTTTTCACTGGTAGATCTCATTGAGCTCGTCATTTGAAAAGTAGATCTCCAGATGAAAAATTGTCGGCGTCCCTAATCTATATAAACAGTTTGTATTGGATTTACTGATAACCTGAATGCACTTTACACAATTTTTTAAAGTTAGGGTATCAAATCTGCAGCCTATTATTGTTATTCTTTTTTTTGGATCCGGTGTATTAGGTGAGATTTGTCAGGCTCTATACAACTTCTCTAGCCTGCGTGTTTAAAATACTGTTTGAATTGACCTGAAGAGCCAACTGCTCAATGCAACATGCAAGACTGTTTTTTGCTTACTGTCACATGCTTCTTTGTGCAATGCAGGTAAACCCATTACACACTGAAGAGCAAAACTGTTAATCATAAAAACTGCACCATTTCATAACAGCACTTTTATTTAAGTACATATCAACATGATGCAGCTGTTGTGAATGACGCTTAAATCTGGTTTCAAACCAAAGGGTCTTCAAAATATCACTCCATAAACTATTCGATCATCTATATGCCAAGATTCAGCCAGGGAACATCTGCCAAGGTCAAGGAGGGGCCTACAAACAAATTAACTTTTGCCTGTCTCAATGCAAATGGCAGGATGGGGCTTAAGTTCTGTCATGCTTATAGGCAACTTTAGTTTCCATGCTTTGTTTTTATAATAATAACCAATTGTACAATTAGTGTTAATTTCAGTGGTTGGAAAGCCACTGTTAATCAGGAATTCCCACAGAGCAGTTTGGATTCCTATTCTTTTGTGTTGATTAACAACAAAATCTAATTATACCTGACAGCAAATGATTGAACAATTCAGAATTACATTGCACTGAACAGTTGGGTTAATTAAACATATCAAGGTGTGTATGTTTGATACTTCACCTATAACCCTAATCAGTCAGGCATTAGACATTTAAATGCACTACCATTGGTTTGGTAAAATTTGATTTTTCTTTTATATAAATGTGTTAGATCAGAAAAACAGTCTAAAATCTGTCTGTAAGTCGTAAGAAAATGTGCTTGGTAAAGCAATTACAATATGACATATCATACAGCAAATCCTACACAAGGCATTCCAGTTTAAATACAGATTAAATACTTAAAAACTCTACATACCAAACTCTTCTACTATACCCCGATTGGGTACTAACATGAACTAAATTTAAAAAAAATGGATATCACCTAAATATTGTAGCATGATTGGCTAAAGAGAGTGCATTAACATATTAGTAATCAGGGGCGTAACTAGAAATCACAGGGCCCCATAGCAAAATTTTGTATGGGGTCCTGTGATTTCTAGTTACGCCCACCTGATAACCCAAACAGCCCACCTAAGGGTGACCCTGCAGAGCCCACCATAGACTCTCTATGGTAGGCTCTGCAGGGTCTCAGGCGGGCGGTCAAGCCCTCTTACCTGTCAGCCCTGATCCTCTGCCCGCCTCCTTCTCCTCCACGATCGACTCCTCCGTCACTGGGCCCCGCCTCCTCGATCGCCGGGCCCCGCCCCCTTGATCGTCGGGCCCCGCCTCCTCGATCACTGCCACTACTGTTTTTTTTAGTTTTGGATAAAGTAAAAGCTGCAATTCAATTTATTGTATATACAGTGGGTGGCGCTGTGGAGACTTTGTGCAGTGAGAGTGTGCGAGTGAGAGAGCACAAGCGCGCGCGCGTGCAGCAGCGTGGGTGACGGGAGAGGCGGCAGGACCGGGGGCCGGCGGGAACGGAGAATCCGGAAAAAAATTGCGCCGAAAAAAAAAAACGGAAAGCGAAATAATCATACCGCCAGGGAGGTTAACAGTAAAAAGGGGAGAAAGGAGCAGATAGGCCCAATAAAGGACGCAAGCGGGAAGCTAGTCACAAACGACAAGGAGAGGGCTAAGGCGCTGAACGTTTTTTTCTCCTCAGTATACACTCGGGAGGGAAACGGGTTTGACACAAATGATAAAACTCCCAGTTTACATCAAAAGATACCCCAGTGGCTGACGGAAACCGGGATACAACAAAGACTTAAAATGCTCAATGCAAACAAAGCAGTGGGTCCGGATAACCTGCACCCCAAGGTACTTAAGGAATTAAGCCAGGTTATAACTAGACCATTAATCCTCATTTTTAAGGACTCCTTAATGACGGGTAGGATCCCCTGTGATTGGCGGAGGGCTACGGTAGTCCCAATATTCAAAAAGGGGGCTAGGTGCCAACCTGGGAACTATAGGCCGGTCAGTCTAACATCGGTAGTTTGTAAAATGCTAGAGGGCATAATAAAGGATTATCTGGTAGAATTTGTTCCGGAAAACGGGATAGTTAATGACAATCAGCATGGGTTCAGGAAAGATCGTTCCTGCCTAACTAACTTGCTAACTTTTTGTGAGGGGGTGAGTAGAGATATGGATGGAGGGAAGCCGGTAGACGTGGTATATCTGGATTTCGCAAAGGCATTTGATACGGTACCACACAAGCGCTTGCTACACAAGCTGAGAGCTATGGGCATAGAGTAGGTGGTGTGTACTAGACATGTGCACCAGCAAAAAATTAGTTTAGTTTAGTTTCGTTTTGAAACAAAAAAATAAATTAGTTTCGTTTTGTTTTGAAACAAAAAAAAAATTTGTTTAGTTTAGTTTCGTTTTTCGGGTCCGAAATTAAATTAGTTTCGGACGAAATTCGTTTATGGAAAAAAAAAAAACTTTAAGCATTATTTGACTTACTTGGGATTTGAACCTGCAACCTTAGCTATGGCAAGCCTGTACTCTACCCGCTACTCTATAGCCTCTATACTGTAAGCATAGACGCATTTTATATATATGAATGCAATATGTAGCATTTGACAGCTGAGAATGTCAAATGGGCGGAGCGAGCTGTGACGTCATGGCTCAGGAGGATTATAACCTCTGTCAGCTTTTTTTCCGTGTCCCATTGGGGAGATTTCCCTTCATTTCAAGTCCCATAGCCACAACATGACATGAGAGGAAATTCCTCTAAAGACAGGGATTACCAGAACTAGTATACCCATTGGAAGATTTCCCATCTGTTCCTGTTCTGATGACAACCCCAAATTTAGGATTTTCTTTCACTTAAAGTGATAACGGTCACCAGGACAAACAGAGAATGTGAAATTACCTAACGGGGACACAGACAGCAATAATAACCTGACAGATGTTCTAATCCAGGGGTCGGCAACCCCCGGCACGCGTGCCCGGCTTGGCACGCGAGGCCACATCGGCTGGCACGCAAACTCATTTTTTTGTTTGCATTTGAGAGCTTGCTCGAGCCGGCTGTCAGATTGAAGTCCCACCCACCTCCCTGACGTGACCAGGTTGACGTTCGATCCCTCTCCTCTCTATCCAAGTTTTGGCTTAATTTTAGGGAACATACAGACATCAAAGAACATTACCCTGATCTAGCAAATTACAGTTGGATCTGGGAAAGTTCATATGCCTGTACGCCCTACCTGACAGCAACAGACTTCCCATGTTTAAGCCTCCTAAAAGTAGAGTTGTTGTTTTTTTCTTAGCAGATTTCTATTTATTTCCTCCAAGAGAGGCTTGCATTAGGGGTGTCTGTAGGGTTCTCATCCTTCTCACTGTATAGCAGAAAGTGTGCACATTCACCCAATGAGGTTGGGCACATTTGTGGAGCAATCTTAAATTAGAATTATCTCCGACAGACGTATTTATCATGGACGACCAATCACTACTGAAAGTCTGCAGGCACATTAAGGCAATCTACAAAATTGTGAAAGATCTTTCTTAGTAACAATATCTTTCTTAGTAACAATAATTCTTAGTAACAATAGTAACAATATGCTACAGAAATTGCATTACACGACTTAAAGTGACACAAACCAGGAGTTATGTCTTAAAAATGCATTCAAGTACTTTAAGTATTAACAAAAATGTAGTTTATTTGTGTATCACTCGGCTGTAGATCCTCAATCCATCTCTAAATTTGTGCTGACATTTTGTCCAGCCTTACAGTTCAAATAGTGTGTAGCAAAAGCAAATGAAAGATTAGAGGGGTCCTTTAAAGGTGCAAACATTACTTTTGCAGATTATGCAGCTGTACAAATGCCTTCTAGATTTAGAAATCCACTTATACAAGATGTAGTCAGAAAGGCCCTGAGACCCCTCCTACTGTCATTTAGACCTGGACACTGCTCACTTATAGAGCAGGTTAATACTTGTGCCATTTCCTCTTCACACTATTTTCATTGGATTTGAAGGAGCCCTCACTGTTTGACATATATTGCACATGATGAACTTAGAGAGTACAAGGGTATAGCAAAGTTTAAGCTGAGCAAGAAACTTGATTCTCCTATCAACACTAAAGATCATGTCCTTCCTTCTGGAGGGTGGCTACATTTGTTCCCCATGGTTTCTGTGTGTGTTGTAAAGTAGTCACCACAAATAAGATACATTTTTGTTAATAGTTAAGATACTTGAATGCATTTTTAAGATTCTACTCCTGAGTTTTGTGTTACTTTAAGGCTGTGAGGAATGAAGTGAAAAGGCAGACCTTACACACAGTCCACAAGAAGGAAAATAAAAAAAACTACTTAAAGTTAATAAAATTACATTTATTTTCACAATTAAAAGTATGTCTTGAGGAAATTATTATTGCTAAACTATTCTGTAGAAATTAAAATACTGATGGTGACACGTTGTCTCTCTGTGGATAGTATAATATGTTGGAGTTTATAAATCAAGAAAAAAATTACAAGATTTTAAAATAATGTCAGTTTCCATAAACTGGGTTTATATTCTTCTAGAAATGTCTCATGTTTACTCTTTTGAGTGGCAATGATTAATCTTTCACCACGTATTTTTATGAACGGTTTTAGGTTACAGGCAATGAATGAGATGTAAGAAATAATACAATTGTGTATACTAAAAGCACCACCTAGTATTGAATGGCATTCATCAAGAAGCTCCACACCCAGGTGAGAACCTCCAATGAAAGTAATTCCCCAACTTACATGCTGTGTGTTTATTTGCAAGCTGTGACTTTCCTCACAACGGAGCTGAATAGTAACTGTAATGTGCCACATAACACAGGAATTACTACTTTAATCAGAGCCTTCTCACAGAGGTGCTATGACAGCTTTTCAATTGGGGGTTTTCAAAGTTAAATCTAATGTTGAGTCTTATCTTGAGCAAAATAAGAGACTTCCCAAACTCCAGAGCCACCTATTGCATCTTATTAGGTTTTTAGTTGCTCACAGTTGAATATAGTAAAAATTACCGTATTTGCCGGCGTATAAGACGGGGTTTGAGACCCCAAAAAATCGCCTGAAAATCGGGGGTCGTCTTATACGCAGGGTATACTTCGGTATACTGTATGTAGCTTCGGCGGGCTTTGTATTCTTTAATACAAAGCCTGTATTTACTGAATACAAAGCCTGCCGTGATTGGCTCAGTGCTGAGCTAATCACGGCAGGCTTTGTATTAATGAAGGCTGAAGGACGGAAGATGGAGGACGCTGCTGGGATCCTGGACAAGGTAAGAGACTGTAATCCTGAGTGTGGCTCGGGGTTAACACTTATGGTACTGAAAATTAACCCCGAGCCACACTCGGGAATACCGCCAAGGAGGTTAGTAAGTGCATTTAAACATTGTTTTGGGCTATACTCGTCTTATACGACGAGTATAGCCCAAAACCTATATTTTTACACAAAAAGTGGGGGGTCGTCTTATACGCCCAGCCGTCTTATACGCCGGCAAATACGGTATTTGTAAAGTGAGAGCCGGATTCAAGTTATAGTTCTAGTAATGTGACCACAGATCATTGCAGTCACATAGTACTCAACACCTATAACAGTATAAATAGCTGTATTCAACACATGACAATTTTTAGCTCTGCATCACCCTTTGCATTATTTCCCTCCTAATCCCTTTCAAGTATCATAGTACACTGTGGTACCAAGGAAGAAAATTGTGAACTCCAACTGTGTTAGTAAGAGGACAGAACCCAACTTAGTTAACAAGAAGATCACCAAGGCAAAAAGCAGGTGATGTTATGTTTCAGAGGTCACCACTTCCTTCATCTGATATCATCTTTATTCATAGTTTTTCTAACATTGGCTCCAGGAGTGTCTGTGCCTTCTTTATCCATTTGCTGAACATGTATGCCTGGCAGATAAGAACAAACATGCACATCCACTGTTTGTTCTAACACAGCTGATTGTTATCCTTTGTAAATGACTGTAAGCTTTCATCTTTGAAGACAACACAAACCACAGAGAAGAAAGGATGCTGATATTGCTTCTAAGGGGAGAGTCTGGGGAATATAGACAGGTTTGATCAACTGCTATTCAGAGTGGAATATATATACTGTATATATATATATGAAAATGAGTAAAACAGTTTATATTAAAGAAGATAAATACTACATTTACTGCAAGCTATTTTGGACTATACAATATTACTACCCAGTGTGTAGTCAATAAAGTATTGGATACTACGTATTACTTGTGATTAGGGATGTTCAGATACCAAGTACCGTACTCGGTACAAGTACATGTACAGATACTTTTTCCAGCTCCAAGACTAGACTAGAGAAAAATTCAAATGTTAGGGGGCAGCTGTCATTTTTAAGGAGCATATGTACATCTCTGTTTTAAAGTATGATTTTTGTTCAATAAATATACAGGTGAAACTCGAATAATTAGAATATCGTGCAAAGTTCATTTATTTCACTAATGCAACTTAAAAGATGAAACTAATATATGAGATAGACTCATTACATGCAAAGCAAGAAAAGTCAAGCCGTGATTTGTCATAATTGTGATGATTATGGCTTACAGCTCATGAAAACCCCAAGAACCCCAAATCCACAACCTCAAAAAAGTAGCTTATTACATGCAATCAATAAAACAAGGATTGTACATAGAACAATATCGGACCTCTGAAAAGTACAAGCATGCATATGTACTCAGTACTTGGTTTGGGCCCCTTTTGCAGCACTTACTGCAATTACTTTTGCACGATATTCTAATTATTCGAGTTTCACCTGTATATTTGGGATGCACTAATACCATTTTTTCAAGCACAAGTACTGCTACATGTCCAACTACTCACAGATGCAAGTACTGATACATTTTTGTTTGTTGTCATGTGACAATTTTTCTAAAACAATACAGACTAATAATTTCAGGACAGTGGTGGAGTACCAGAGCCAGGTCCCAGCTGCAACCGTTGCAACCCTGGTAGTTCTCGTGAAACATCCCTACTTGTGATCACTCTGTATGACAATAGTGGCACCAGATGAGAGGGCATATGTATGCTCCATGCAGACACCTATGTCATTGTCCAGTCACAGGGAAACAGTAAGGCCTGCCTGAGAAATCTACTCTGAATGATTGAAAATAAAATTGTTCCCAAATCCAACCATTATCAACAGAGATAATGTGTGACAATCACCTCATGTCTGTAGCTATCTTCATTGTGAGAAAAAACTCACCGCCCTTCAAGCATTACTGAATAATAAAGACACCATCCCAAGATATTCCACACAAAAAAAAAGATAGAATGACCCGCAGTCAAGGAATTGAGGCTACCTCAACATTTTATGAAAAAAAACCCTTCTTCCAGGAGACATTATTCCTTGTATATCTTTATATTTTACCTTGCAGTTCTTTATCAAGAGGATCATGCGATGTGCAATATTTAAAATGCTTGCTGCAGAATATCACCCCTTTAGTTAAAAAAAACTCACTTAAGTTTATTGCTCTAAAAAGAAGTGACTAATCATCCCTGCCACTCAGTTGTTCCATTGTAATAATGTGGTGTGGTATTAAAATTTGTTTATGGTAACATTTAATAGGTGTGCTGTTTTAGTGATAGGCACCCTTATACCTATTTTTATGTATTATTAACAATACTTCTAAATATAACTAGACATGTGTGGTGGGAAAAAAATTAGTTTTTTCAGTTGGTTTTGTATTTTTTGTTATTTTGTTTTTTCGGGTTTCAGGTCCAAAAGTCGATTAATTTCAGGATTTCTTAAATTTTCTCAGTCTATGGAAACAATAAAAAAAAGCATGCCTTACACACCTCTGGCAAAGCACCCTGTCCCCATGTCGATGAGGAAGGGCCTCTTTCCCACAACCCTATCCCGGTGGTTGTGAGGGTCTGCGGGCAGAGGGCTTATAGGAATCTGGGTGCCCCCCTTCATAAAATGAACAAGGGGTAGTTGTGATCCCCACTTATTCACCAACTACAGTGAAATTGAAAATAAACACACCACACCATAAAAAAAGTATTTTATTTTAAAAAAGTTCATCAATGCAATCCAAGCGCCAATTATATCTTCCAGCATTGTAGATCCACATCATGACAGATGAAGGCCACCGACTCGCTGAAAGGAAAAATAGCCGGCATTTGCTGACACCACCAATCCCGATGAACTTACACCACAATATGACAGCTCTGCTCCCGGATGTCAACAAAGGGGAGGAACAAGTCCTGTGATGTCATAACCTTTGTTGACATTCGGATTGCAGCTGTCATTTTGTGGCGATAGTTAATCGGGTTCGGTAGTGCCGAACACACGAACTGCCGATGTTCGTGTCGAACTCTTGCTCGACTCGAACATCAAGCCATCCCTATTTCTAATTAAGCCTCCATTAAGTCCCTCCTGTGAAGACTCTTTGTACCTTGAGCATTCCATCTTATAGCACTTGACCTCCACTTTATATTAGCTCGTACTTACCCCCATCAACCCCGAAGTAGGTAGTACATGGGTTAAATGTGAAAGAGATATTGATCTTACCTTCTCAGATCAGGAATGGGAAAATATAAACAACATTACATCACAAGGCTCGAATACTGCCAGCACTCAAGAAAATCATTTTCTTTGGTGTTGACAAGTTATGTTGGAGATGTAAAACAAAAACGGTACATTCTTACACTTGTGATGGAGTTGCCCAACCATACAAAATTCCTGCTATTACTGTAAAAACCTTACACTTGCATCATAATAGATCTTCCATTCATAAATACAGGAAAACACTGTTATTCCACCTCTTAAATACTGCATAACTGGTCATACGCATGACTGGAGGTTCCCCCACCAACCCTCCCTCAAAGTTTGATAACTAAAAATAAATAAAATAGCATAAATGGAAAACTTGACACATATGTCCAACAGATGCTTGAAATATACATTCAAATGGGCTTGTTGACCGCACTTCAAAACTACTCCAATCTACACCTAGATCATGACCAACTCTTCACTATAACCCAATAATGACACTGAGACCCCTTCTGCTCAATATACACTTTCTTAGCCTATGACACATTGAGGAGGGAACACCTCTTTTTGCCATGGTATAGCTGCCACCTTATCTCTTGTCCCCACTCCATCTTATCTCCTTTTTACATACACCCCCCCTTTTCCCCTCCTTTACTCCTGATGGAGCTGTGGCCCGCCCTCCCTATTGTAAATTTCTGATTCCTCCTTCCCCTTCACCCCCTCTCCAAAGCTCCAAACCAACCCTTCATACCACCTCAGTGGACACCCTCTGCTCTTCCTCTTTTGCCTCAGGGACCTTATGGACCAATTATTTGAAAGTGGATGCCTGGCCCACACACCCTAGCTAACATAATAACGGTGAAATTGAGTCTGATTGATACTTTTCTGTATATTTCTATCTTAGGTGCACCAGTTGCTTGGATATTTCTTCTTCATTCTCTGAAATTTCTCTTATTTTATATTCTGTTGTTCATTCCCTGTTTCAGTCAGAATGGCCTCAGGGCGGCAGGGAGTAGAGGGGCAGCACAGCCGCTAGGTGGGTAGTTTTTATCTACATTTGGCCATGCTTCGGCAAGCAGGGCTAAATGTAGAGTGGGGAAGCCAGTGTTTTAGTACAAGTGATCCCAGCAATGCTGCCGAGATCAAGATCACTTGTAATATGCCTGCAAGTCCCCCTCCACCTCACCTCCATGGTCCGCCCCCTCCTCCAGCTGCCTCTGTCCCCACTGGCCGCCTCCCTCCCCACCATGGTTTTTGGGGTCCCCCACTCTTCTGGTGGACCCTGGACCATGGCAAGGTAGTTCAGAATGGAGAGTGGGGGCAGAGCGGGGAACAACTGCTATCTATTCTTCTCTGTGTAAACACTGAGACAGGAGAGCTACACTAGCAGCCTTCCCATTTCAGCTGTCACAGCAGAGCCAGCACAGTGCTGTGCTCAAACTCCTGTATTGGAGGTGACAGGTTCAATAAAGAGAACATGTCACCTCCAAATGCTATCACACACGGGTTTGTGAGCTATTATGTGATAGCAATAAAGTTACGTGAAAAATAATAATAATACAATTTAAAAAAAATCAAAATTGATAAAAAGTAACAAATAATAAAATAAATAAATAATAATATGAGATAATAATTAAAATTAAAAAATAGAAAAGTGCTAAAAAAGTAAAAAAATAATAACATCAACATTTATAAAAAATAATAAGATAAATACAAATGTAAAAAAGTAAAAAAGAAATAAATAACAATTAAAAAAAGAAAAAAAGTGATAAAAAGTAAAAAAAAAAGAAAAAAATTAAACCAACCCTGCCTCCCCCGCCATCTGCTTGCCATTCTCCATTGGGATGTGTACACTGTATGTATCTTGTTTATTGATTGACTAAACATTTCATTATTGAAATGAATGAGGCCTCATACTCCATTTCATTTTCTTTTGTTTTTTTATATTGTAGAAGATGTACCAGAAAAGGTGGTATGGAGCCAAAAACTCTTACTTCAAAGTATGTGGTCATTTATAACTAAAAGATCAGCATTGGACAGGCTCACCCATTAATAAGCTTTACTTCCAATTTTTTTTTAAATTTACAAATTTTATTAAAAAAATTTAAAAAGTATTTAGAAACATGTTATACATCAACAAAAATGACAACTTCAAAATATCAGTACAACATGGAAAATTGTGCATGAAACCTTGGTGGTAGAAAAGAGTAAATATATTCTCATCTAATTGTTTTAGGGCATACTAAACATTTGAAAGAATAATGCAGGGTCAAAAAATTAATGGGGGTGGAGGTCACAGACTGTTTGCCCATTTAGCATCAGTGTTCTTAAATCCATTAAAACAGGGACTACGGGGGTTATTCACTAGGGTGAAGGGTTTGGAGAAGGCAGGAGAAGTGAACAATCTAGGACAACATAGCTGATTTGGAAAAATTCTCCAATTCAGCTCACTTTACAGTACAGCTATGTTGGCTTAGATTGTTCACTTCCCCTGCCTTCTCCAAATTCTTCACCCTTTAGTGAGTAATCCCCTAAATATTGATAAGGCATTGAATCTGTTTTAGTATGTATGTCCTCTCCAGAACCCTCTGGGTGATCATTGCCAATCAGCTCACTGGCAGAGCCCTCTGGCTCATCTTTCTGAATTAGCTCTGGTGCACCTCCAGAACCTTCTGGATCTTCATGCTGAATGTTTACTGGTCCACTGGCAGAACCGTCTGGCTCATCATTTCCAATCAGTCCATTGGCGGAACCCTCTGGCTCATCTTTCTGAATTAGTTCTGGTGCACCTCCAGAACCTTCTGGATCATCATGCTGAATGTTTACTGGTCCACTGGCAGAACCGTCTGGCTCATCATTGCCAATCAGTCCATTAGCGGAACCCTCTGGCTCATCATTCTGAATTAGCTCTGGTGCACCTCCAGAACCTTCTGGCTGGTCCTGTCCAGTTAGTGTGATTATCCATCCGGATCCGTCTCCACCATCTTTTCCTGTTTCCACTACGGTATCACCAGAGGCTTCATATTTTAACAGCTCTTCTGCCAGTATAGACGAGCTATATCCATCTGTTGAATTGTAAAATAAATAATCAATAGTGGTATGAATATTCATTTAGCTCACAATTATTTATACATATATAAAATAAAAATATAAATTTCAGAAGATGTTTTGTAATAGCCAAGAGCTGGCCACAGGCTGTTCAAATTTTGCTCGACTCAAAGAATGAATGAGCATGCAGAGAGGTGAAGAAGGTGTGGTGTAGACACCTTCAGCACTGATTTATCAGACAAATAACAACGATCACTTCTGCCCCTGTAAAGCCTCATCAGGGGGTGTCTGTTGGTGTCCAAAACACATCACAGCATCTCCTAAAGCTGCTGAAAAGGGCCTGATAGCTTTCACTTACATTTTGTACTGAAATATTAATTAATTTCAAAGACTTTAAATTAGTTTACATGTGGGGTACCACATCCATATATATATATTATTGAAGATATTAAGTAAGGTCGCTTTTTTGGGGTACACAGACATGACATTATATGATTTGCAGAAACAACAAGTTTATTAATAAATAATTAAAAGCATGCTAAAAAAAATATCATACAATTGATTGATAGTAAATAGGGTGGGATTCACCCGCCTCCTTTTACTTTAGTCAGAGCTTTTATATAAAATGGACTCACACTGTATAAATGTTATATAGTGTAGCTTACCAGTCCTTACATATGGTGGCTGCATTGATTTTATCATTTTATTGTTTCTGTTATTTTTACATGGTGATACTACCAGTTACACACTTCTTGACTAAGGGTGACAACCAGGGCCGGATTTCCCACAAGGCCAACCAAGGCCCGGGGCAGCAGGGGTGTGGAATTTCTATCTCCCGACGCCTGGGACATGCAATTCCGGGCGACGGGCGGGTAATTGTTTTCTACAGTTAGACCTGCTTTGGGCAAGCAGAGCTAAATTTGCAGCGGGGAAGCCACCGCTTGTTTTGTACGTGTTGTAAGTGTAAGTGTTCTCGGCAATGTCGCTGAGATCACTTGTATGCAGCCTGCAGGTCTGCCATTCTCCAAGGAAGGGAGGGGGGTTGGGGGGGGCGCATTGAGGAACCTGGCCCTGGGGGAACAGGGAAAGTAAATCGGGCCCTGGTGACAACACTTACTGTAGGAGCATCATTGTCACCCTAGAATGAGCTACCTAATACCTCACCCCACCACCTCATAACATAGGGAGTAGGTGTTCTGTGGTCCTCTGAGATAGCTCAGAACAAAGTACCCGATAAGAGTGATGCACAGTCGGAGAACACAGGCGGTTCACAAAATTTCTGGCATGCTCAATGGGTATTTTTTGCATGTATATAACAGACATAATTAGAACAATTTCATTGGAATATGAACATGACTGAACAAAAGGGACAAATTAAGATGTGTGTTAGCGTTTTACACACATTTTAATTGTACACTGGCACTATAAGGAGAGTAACTGTAGCTGGTTAAGTGTTAGTAACATGTATGAACTGTACACATTCATGCATCAAATAGAAAAATATTAACTGACCTATTCATTGAAAATATACATAGGTAGAGCACAGTGGGGGGTATAAAAACAAAATATAAGCAGAAAAATTTCCCGACATGCACCTTACCAATTAGCAAAGAGGAGTTCTTCTAGTTTTGAAAACCGAGATCTTAATGTGGTATACATTTATAAATATATGCAGAAGCTGCAAGGCCACATCAGGCTCTTTTGTATTGAGTGGTTCTATTGTTTACAGTGAAAACACAATGAGCAAGCTTACCTGGGAGTGCATGCGCATAAATTGCTCCGAGATAGTGAACACTTTTTAAGAACTTGGAACCAATACAATAAACAGAAAAAAATGGTTGTTGTTTTAGTAGCTAAAACTAAAAACAGATTAGATGGGTTTTCCAGGCTGTATGGTAAGGTACCGAACACATAGTACCCCAGAATTGGGTAGTATATGCTCATGCTGCGATTGGTAACAGAGACCCCATAATGTATATACCTCATACAGCTTCAATTGAAGAATAGTTTTACAAAATATTACAAAAAATATTCGGAATAAGTGCAAGAAGCAATTGAAATGTTCAAAGTGAAATAAGCCATAGCATCCCAACAGAACTCAATGGTTTACATCATGTGACAACACTACTATGAGCTCTGATTGGCTGCTAGGGATTATTACTGTTTTTGTGCATTTTCATTACTTCTTGCACATCCATATTGATTAAGTAATATATGGCCATGACAGGGTACATGTGCATGCAGTTACGTTCACTCCCCTTATATATTTAACAGTGTAAAAAGAAAATACCATGAAAAGGGTTAGAGAAAAAAGATCACGTGGCCTTGTGCACAAAAGTGTCAGTTGATTTCTTACTTAATCAGATTTTCTTTTCATTTTACCACTGTGCAATTGTAAGGTAGAGAAGAAAAATTCTCATTGGTACGTGTAGGAAATATAATTACTAAAGCATTAAAGGTAAAGTGCTACAAAGCCAACGTGTTTGCTGTTTTTTTTCTGCAATTAGATTTGTATGGAAATTAAACTGTAAATGCTGAGAAATAATCTTCCCCTGGCTTATAAAAAGTCACATGTATCCTATTTTGTCTATATATTTCATGCTTGCCACAGTTTCAGTATAAATGTAAAAAAACCTGCTTTACAGTAAAAGTACAACTAAAAGTGTGTTATAAGCAAAGAGAAACTCACCTGGCAAAGCAAAGATCTGGCCGAAGCAAAGGATGGCAAGGACAATTGGGATCTGCATTGTGAAGCCTTTCATAACCGAATGTCTGGTTACAATGCAGCAGAGTGCTAAGATAGTTTGTTATATAGAAAGACCCCCAAAAGGTGGAGTCCATCAAACAATAGAGCTCCTCCTTTATAGGTGTAGTCAAAGCAGTGTTATCATGTTAATGCAAATCTACCCATACACAGCTGATTATCCAGTCTAACAGGATCAGGAAAATAGTTGGAGAAACATGGGTGCTGTTATTACTGGCCTCCTAAAAATGCCTATTGCCTGGATGCCCCTGGGTTCAACACTTTCTGAGATACTGACCCAGAGCAAACATGCAGATCGGCATAGCCAGAGCTGCTGGTGGGCATTCATGTTCCAAGTCAGTAATTTTTCTTCTGAAAACTATGGATTTCCCCCATGTTCATATATGTCATCTGTTGTGCAAAATGCAGGACAACACATCTGTGATGAAATAGATCTTAGCCATTTAAGGGCTATCCAGCTGATAATTGGAAATCCCCATTTATTTAATATTTAATTTGATCACAAATGTAGAGAATAGAAAATTCAGTCACACAATGACCTCACCTTGTATACACATACATCATTCCTAATTGCCTTGCATAATATGAGGCTGCCCATAGAAATAAGAGGGTAGTTAGACATGCAAAACATGATCTGACCATTCTGAGGGTGAACTCTCTGCAGAATACTGTTCAGTATTTGATACACATTTATTTCAATATACAGGGTAGAATACCAAGCAGGAAAGTGCTATCTGTGTTTATTATCACCATGGATCTGTAGCAACTAGTAAGCCCTGGTTCACACCTAGATGGCACTGTTTTTTGCTCGTTCGTACGCGAGTTTATGAGCGTACATAATGACACGCATTTTCATTGGCAGCTCATAAGCCATTATGGGCATTGGAACACTGCGCATATAAACGCACAAAAACGCTCATGAAAATGTGCAACATGCTTCTGTTGCGTGCTTTTGGGCATAGAAACCCAAAAAAACATTTTTTATTGGGTTTCTATACAAAGTATCGATAATACAATTCAAATACAATACAAAGCATGTGTACAGCAGAATGAGGTAACAACCATTACATAGTGTCTTGTCAGTGTATATAGATCACAAGTAATCAATTACTATGCTCAATAAATCATTGATATACATGCCGTGTGCAGAATATGCATACAAATCAGATACAGAAGCTATAACCAATATTGAAACAAAAACAAAACAAAAAACCAAAAGAACAAAATTAAATCCCATACATGTCCAGATCGTAGCAATGCCTAAGATATCCGTGGGTAAGGCGGCCCAGATTTAGACATCTGGGCTAATCTACAGCCAGGTCATACCAGGCCGGTCATGCGTCACAATTTAACCAGGTAAATCCGGGGCGATCCTTCAGTGAAATGAGATACCCTTCCCCCCCTTGTGGGCTGAGAAAAGCGCTTTTAACTGCCCAAAGAAGCTCCTGTATCATTTCAGGCATCTGGTGTTTTCCAGCTAGGCATTTTTCTGCTCAGGTGTGAACCAGGGCCATTGAAAATCATGGGATTTCTTGTGTTGGGCAGTTAAAAGTGTTTTTCGAACTGCTCAAAAACACCTAGGTGTGAACCAGGGCTAAAGGATTTCCAATCTGTCCTATTAATTCTTATATCCAAGAGGGGACATCTGGCACAAATTGTGCAGCATAGACTGTTGTTCAATATGTTCAAACATGGTTGTGTCTGGAGTCATCTGTGAGGAAGTTCAATGAAAAGAAATGCTCGAAGCTAAGGCTCCATTCATACCTATAGTTTAGGAATCCCTAATCTGCTTTTTACAAGAGGCAGGTGTCACCCATTTAAGGTAATAATCGGGTGACAGCCGCATTATCTCTATCCTTATATTGCACCTAAAATATAGGTGGGTATAAAGCCTAAATAAACTTCAGTGCATATGATTGTAACCTAATTCAGATGACTGCTGCTGAGATGGGGGAAGATTGCAATGTCTATGGGTTCCAGCTGTCACCCCAGTGGTTATTGTAGGAGGCAAGCATTTGTCACTTTGGTGATAAGTATTGAAGCCAATGGCAATATTAAAGTTATTTGGTGTTTTTTTTAAGGGTTCAATTAACTTTAAATAACTCCTGGAAATTCTGGACAATGTTTTTTTAACTATCCTGAAACAGAATCCAGAAAAAAAACTGCCCCTCCTTAGCTTTATTAATTTATTTATTTTTTCACAGAAAGAGACAAACACAATAAAAAATATATATAAAGTGACAGTGCACACATTTAAAAAAAATACACACAAAAAGAAAGAGAAAGCACACAATAAAGAAAACACTGCTTTGCAGCAATGGGGTCCCCGGTTCATATGCCAGTTAGGACACCATCTGCAAGGAGTTTGCATGTTCTCCCTGTGCTTGTGGTGGTTTCTTCCGGGTAATCCGAAGATATGCTGGAAGGTTAATTGGCTTCTGTCTAAATTGGCGCTGTATGTGTGTAAAATAAAGACCATCAGGGACTGATGTAAGTAGATGGATGTCACCAGCACACCAATAATATTGTAGCCCAAAGTGCTTGTTTATTTAAAAACGTCATGTCATCAGAACTAGTGCTTTCGGGGCTGCACGGGATCCCTTTCATCAGGATCAATGTTGAGCCTGATGAAGGGGCCCCTGCGCGGCCCCAAAAGCTCTATCTGTAAAGCTCTAGTTCTGACGTTTTAAAATAAACACGCACTTTCAACTACAATATTTTTGGTGTGCTGGTGACATCCATCTACCTACATTATCTGGGGGCGCCCTCCTTAGTCATTAAGAGCACCCCCTCATTTAATTGGGGTTTTCCGGGAAGGAGTGCGACAATGTAACTCTACGTCTGTTCAGTATGTAAAGCTCTGCGTAAAAATTGTTGTGGCTATATAAATACCTGTAATAAATAAACACTGAATGAAATCATCTAAACTATACTAAATATACCCTTCCCAAAACACACCCACTAAATAAAAAAATAACAGAGATTACAATGAAAAATTACATGAAAAGTCCAATTCAGCAAAGTTTCTCTGGCGATGAAACAGGACATTTTGCCATAAGACAATGGGGCATAAAAGTACCTATAGATGCTGATGACATTACAATTAAGATTGTTAACCTAATAAATATTTTATCTGCTCTTCTTTAGTGAAGATTTGAAAAACTTGTAATAGTTAAGTCAACATCTAAACATGACTCGTTTTCCAGTAGGAGTGAGTTTACAATATTTATTAGGTTAACAATCTTAATCATAATGTCATCAGCATCTATAGGTACTGTTATGCCCCATTTTCTTATAACAATTAAAAAATATGTAAGTAGACACATTTGTTTAAAAATCACATTGAAGTTTGAAGTATATAGACTGGTATGTAAAACCTCACATCAGTGTAGACACAATGCAACAAATGTGTCACATTTTACATATGAATATGCAAATCCATAATAGATCAAAGGTTGAATTATTCTCTCACCTAATCTGCATCTACAGGACAGACAACACATAGCCCGTAAGCTACAGTTTCTTTTTGTGCAGACAGTAGAAGTCTAAACACTTTTTAAGACCGTTAAGATAATGCACATCAAAACATATGTTTTAGTGCATGTTACTGCAACATGCATCAACCCCTTATGTACGGTGCATTGCGTCACATCTTATCAAGACAAGATGTTAGAGGAATAGATAGAGGATAGAGGGAAACCAGTGGATGTGGGGTACCTGGATTTTGCAAAAGCATTTGATACAATACCACATAAACAACTAATACACAAGCTTAAATCTATGGGCATAAACAAAATGGTGTGTACATGGATAGAGAACTGGCTACAGGAACGTGTCCAGAGAGTCTTGACAAATTACTCTTTTTCAGATTGATCTAAGGTCGAGAGTGGCGTGCCCCAGGGTTCTGTGCTAGGCCCCATACTGTTTAACCTGTTTATTAATGATATCAAGGAAGGTGTTAATAGTCACGTTTATGTGTTTGCAGATGATACTAAAACTGGGAGGGTAATAGACATGGACATAGACATTATAACATTACAGGAGGACCTGACAGAAATAGGGGAGTGGGCGACTATATGGCAGATGATGTTTAATGTTGAAAAATGTAAAGTAATGCATTTTGGGGTTAAAAACAGGCAAGCGGAATACATATTATTGGGAACTCCACTAGGGAAGTCAGAAATGGAAAAAGATTTGGGGGTCATATTAGACCACAAATTGAATAATAGCTTGCACTGCCAGGCTGGAGCAAACAAAGCTAGCAGAGTACCGTCTTGTATTAAAAAGGGAATGTCTCCTCCATTTTGTAAAGCACTGCGCAAATTGTTGGCGCTATATAAATCCTGTACACTAATAATAGAAACAAAGCAATCATTTTGCCACTTTATAGATCTCTGGTTCGGCCTCATGTTGAGTATGCGGTTCAGTTTTGGTCACCAGTACACAGAAAGGATGTCCTGGAGCTGGAACGCTATGAGACAAGGTTACTAAATTTAGACTTGTTCACGCTGGAACTGAGAAGATTAAGAGGGGACATGATTTTAATGTACAAAATGTTTAGTTGTGATGGACACATCAGCAATAAACTTTTTACTGTAAACTACCTAACAAAGACTAGAGGCCACCACCTAAAATTGGTGGATAATAAATGTAACCACAAAGGGTGTAGGGACTTCTCAGTCAGAGGGGTTACATTTTGGGACTCTCTGCCACAAGCAAGGGTATCAGCAGAGAGTATTGAATCATTTAAAAATCAGTTAGATACAAAGAGACCAAAGAGACCGTAACATACAGGGGTACAGGTACTCTTAAAACCTAAGACCACACAGGGTACTCATATACACAGGCACGCATTACACACACACACTTACAAAGAGAAGTTCAAGTATTGTAAAACACAGGAAAAAAATGCATTTAGCTGCACGGCAGTGATGGGTCTTTATTTACTCGACTCAATTAGATAGCATTTACAATTTTTCAGTATGATCAGAAACATTCAGGACTCATTCACACCACAATGCATATCTTGATGTAGGTTACTTTGATGTGTGTTAACACTGTTACTTCAAAAAGTGTTGTGTGTTTATAAGATAAAAAAACACACTCATCATGCCCATGCTACATCAGTCCATGTGATTATTTCCCCAGGATAGAGTATCTAGTCAGATGCAGGCAGTGTTTTATTCCGTCCTCTGGTCTATATGTTATTACAAACTGGAAGATTTGACAGTCATCTCGCTGGCACCATTTGCTGCATTTACCGTACCCAACAATGTAGGCTGTGTACAAAGAAACCTAAATACTCTATAGGCAGACCGGTCGCACCTAGGCATTTTGTCACTCAAAGGTAAGAGCCGCAAAATGCTCACAACAGGGAATCCCATTAGCTTGTCTTGAGTGTGTCAAAACCATTAAGGCAAAGACTCCCATTCATTTCTATGGCCCCTGTTCACACTTGAGCGTTTTGTCACCAGCAGAAAAACATCTGTCCTGGAAAAAGTACACAAGCTACTTTTTGGTCCCATAGATTTCAATAGGAAAGTTTGTGCGACAAAATGCTCAGATGTGAACAGGGACCAAATAAATTAATGGGATTCATTGTCTTAAGCGTTTGATTGCACTTATCTTTGAGTGACAAAACGCCTAGGAATAAATGGAGCCTTAATGTGAGACCAATATGTTTTTCATTTTATGTAATAAAGTGTTTGTTTTTTTTTCTGTTCCAGATCTGTGTGCTTTTTGCTCTATTCTGTGTTTGAAAGTTGTGAGTTTAAAATACTCTGTTGGAATTGACTTAAAAATAAATTGCAGGTCAAAATATGCAAAATGCCACATGCAAGACTATTTTCAATATACTGAGACATAATTTGGCATTAAAAGGCTGTCGCTGTCCTGAAATGGAACTGACATTCTATTGTTCCTATCACAGTGAAAAATATGCGAACACCTTGTAGGACCAAATTTTTGAAAATAAAAGTATCCAAATGAAGGGCACAGAACATACAACCTGCAAAAAAATAGAGTTGGCAGGTAATTAATCCAGGACCAAATCCAAAGACCTGAGAGGCCAATCATTTGGAAATCCTGTATAATAATAAAAATAATTTGTGCGGGCATGATCCAATCACTCTTAAGGCAAGCTATCTGCAGAATGCTTCATACATTTGTAAAATTGGCTCTTTTAATTTTATGCCAGTGGAGGGGTTCAGAAATAGAAGCCTGGCAATGACTAATTGGGAGGAAGCAGTAGCGTTCAAGTTTTCTTGTCCCCTTTATAATAGTCTTTATTACCAGCAGGGTTTAATTGAAGAACCCCTAAATGTGTGATTGTTACCTGATCGTGCAGAAAACGGTTGGATTCACTGATTGACATCAATACAAATAACCTGTCTCTTCAGACCTAAGGATTCCTTCACACACAAGTTTTTTTGTTCAGTATGTTGAGTGAAGTAACAAAAAAAAGGTGTTTTTCTACCTCAACCTTTTATGTTTACATCAGGTTTCATGAGTTAGCATGCATTTTGTGTGGAAAAAAACTAAGCACGGTAGAACGTACATGCTTCTTTGTGCAACAAAGGAAAAGACATTGAACATTAAAGTTTTTAACTAACTGCACCATTTCCCTGACATCACACCCTTTTGTTAGTACAACTCACAGTAATACAGCAAGAAGCCAAAAGCTGACTTCAACTTAAAGGGTGTTCAGAACACAGAACAGTCCATAACTGATTCTGAGAGGCATAAGCAATAGGCCAAGTTTAAATTATTTCACTATTATTTCACTATTTTACCTATTGTGTCTCCAATAAATGGCTTGCACAAATACTATCTGTTTACTCTCACTCGACCCCCATGTAATGCCTAACCTCTTCTCTGACTAAGGTGTTCTGAATATATTTGGACAAGTTAAATTCACTCCATATAGGGCATGATCTCAAAATTCAAAGCATTAGATGCCAGGCACCTAATGTCTGTGAGTGCCCTTAGGTTGGCCATAGATGGACCTTCAAGAACAAGAGACAGAAAAGCCCTCCCTATCTTTGGAAGTGCATTCCACCTTCCAACTCAGCATCTGTTAAAGTGTTCCCTTTACTCTTGCAAGCATGATTTGGCTGCTGAGATTCATTCAATTTAACAGTTTGCACAGATCTATGGAGAAGGATGGCTGAAGTGCTGTGGGCTCTAGATCCCAGGGGAAAATTACAGTGAATGATTTGGAGAATCAATCCCCAATGATCAAGGAGGTTCAAACAGGGAATGATGGCCAAGATCAAGGAAGGGCCTACAAATATATAAACATACTCATATCTGAATGTAAATGGCAGGAGTCTAAAGTTCTGTCAGCGGTTGGAATGTCTGTTCTCATGCATAATTTATCTGAGACTGAGCGCCTATTAAAAACAGCTAGATACGAGTGAAATTCAGAGTTTTCAGCAAAATGTTGCCAAAATTCATTGAAACCATTGAAGACGGTAAAATAAATGTTTTTTGTGGTTTGTAAGTGTACAATGGACTTTAAATGATTTGTGAGAGCTACAGAAGTTCCCTTTAACCGTTCAGGACCTGTTCTTGTGCAAAAAATAAAACCCTTATTAGCCTGTTTATTGTACATATTATCACAGAAAGAAAAGAAAACAATAAGAAAAACCTGTATACAAATATAATAAAAATCAAATACACAGAAAAAAAGTCAAACAAAACACAAACAAACACATTTATAAAACGTTAAAACAAAAAAAAAATAATAATAATCTAAACAGCTCAGTTAGTTAAACTGAGAATTTCTACTTGTTTTCGTCTTACACCGGAGAAGAGACTTACACTGAAGAAAGAGTTTTGAACACTATGGATGGGGATTTTATTTTCTGCACCAAATATTGAGATTAGTAAAGATAGACTTTTGCAATGAAAACAGCATTAGCAGCTTTGGTCTCATCTGGTTCAAGTGCCTGCCAAAACTTTTATTTAGATTTATGGTAAATGTTTTGTGTGGTACAATACAAACTTGTATTACACTTGGGATATTAGTTTGTATAGATTAAATGTACATTTATACATTTGTACAATGCTGAGCTAACCTATTTAGCATTGTATATTTATTCAAAACTTGTAGTCCATCATTTACACTTGAACTATTTTACCCGCATTCACCTTATTATTGCCCTCCAGTTTCATTCCTTTGTATTGTACTCAGGTTTTTCTGTATCTAGTCAACGATATGATGCCTAAGCCCCACAAACAAAGTCACCTACTTTCAAAACAATGCAAATGAAGCTATTGTTAGATAACATTTTCCAGGACTAAATTTGCTTTTGAAAGGGAACTTTGCTAAAGAAAGATTTACACGAGAAACCTACAGGCAAGCAGGCTTGTAGATAAGACAAGGGTAGTTTCAGTTTATGTTGTCCCTTGGGCATTTTCAGTTAACCCCCACACACACACACACACACACACACACACACAACAAACTCATCACATTACATTAATGGACTTATAGCTCTTCCCCCACAGTTTCCATGCCACCCATTGTAATGATAACTAAACAAACCTTTGTAGAACCAGAATTTCCAGCATACTCAACTGCCAAGTATTCTTCCCAATCGATATTACCATTGATCATTACCATTGGGCATACTGTTTAGCACAATCTATAATAAATTAGGTATTATATTTTTTATATCTTTAACATCCTTGATATTTGATGGACACACCACATAATTTTGGTCTAAATGTTCTGTGTAGTTCTGTAGTTCCCATCAATAACTTTGTTTTATGATTTGAAACCGAATATTCTGCTTTTGTTATTATTTATATATAAACTAAGAAGCCACCCTTGTTGTATTCTTATCTCATTCCTACCTTTTGGGGAAAACTACATATACAGGTGAAACTCGAATAATTAGAATATCGTGCAAAGTTCATTTATTTCACTAATGCAACTTAAAAGGTGAAACTAATATATGAGATAGACTCATTACATGCAAAGCAAGATAATTCAAGCCGTGATTTGTCATAATTGTGATGATTATGGCTTACAGCTCATGAAAACCCCAAGAACCCCAAATCCACAACCTCAAAAAAGTAGATTATTACATGCAATCAATAAAACAAGGATTGTACATAGAACAATATCGGACCTCTGAAAAGTACAAGCATGCATATGTACTCAGTACTTGGTTAGGGCCCCTTTTGCAGCACTTACTGCAATTACTTTTGCACGATATTCTAATTATTCGAGTTTCACCTGTAAATCTGTCAACAGACATTAAAAGGTAGATGTGCACACATGTTTCAACTGCCCTGAAGCATTGTGACCGTTCAGTGAACCACAACATTCTAGAAACCAGAATACTGATATTCATGTGAATGTAGAGGAGAGGAAAGGGGATGAGCACCAAAGGTAGATGCTACTTATCTCATCAGAGAAAAAGTGGTAATCTTTGGAGGTCTTCTGCCCATTTAATTATCCCTGTGATCCTGCTGCGATCCACAGTGTAAGGACAAGGGCATCTCGCAGACCAAGATGCACCCAATCTGGTCAGAAACACCCCAATCAGGTTTCTGTCTTCTCTTGGCTATAAGTACACTGAAACTGGGTATACATCGTAATAATTTCAGTTAAAAAAAAAATTGTTTTCTGAACTTTCATTTAATTTTCTGATAGTTAATGGGGTCAAACTGATAATCAAATTTGACCTTAGTGGCAGAAAATATCAAAGGAGCAGGATGGGAAATGTTTCTCGAATGATCAAAATTCTAACAGCGAATGTGATTTTCGTTAGGGAAACTCCATTAATTTCCAAAATCCAACGTTAAAACGAAATTAAATTTCGACTGATGTTTGTCAAGTCCCTGATAGCATGAGTAAATGTTCTGATGAGATTTTTCATACTAATGTCCGTACACAATTCTATCCCAGCTATACCCAGCTTTAGTCTTAAAAATATATGCAAATAACAGTTATGCTAAGGCAGGGGTGTTTTTTTTTCAGAATCTCCAAAGAAGCAGGTAACATCTGAAATAAAGGGCAGGGTGTATAGATTGTATGAAAAACAAAAACAAATGTTTGCCGCAGCTCAAACCACTGTCCCATAATAAATAAAAATTTGTGATGACAAGCATTAGTTTATATGTTTAAGGCCTTCTTCACACTGTGCATGGTATTAACGCATCAATGAAAAAAACATTCTTTACATCACAAACTATTTGGTGGCCTTGCTTTAACCTGACCGGCCATGCTGTCTCCAATGTACTGTAGACTACTTTGATATTGGTTTACTGGGATCATTAAGACTAAAGCAGATAATTACCTTATCTGGGATCAAATATTATCAACCTTATTGCAGTCCCTTACTGTTTAACAACACAGCAGGGTGGCTGGGGTCTTGATCATCAGGCTGTGACAAAATCTGACACAATTTACATTTCAGTCTTTCATCAATCAGTTGATAAATTCATCAGGTATGTTAACATTCAGCCTGTTTTACGAAGGACAGTTGTGATAACATTAAGTCATTAAATGTAGATGAAAGACATTCCACAGCACACTGTATTAAAAGGTACACATTATAATGATTTGCATGTTGGTATATTATACTGAGATTATGCCTTCAAATACCTTTAATGTTCACTGCAGTGGATTTTTTAAAGTGACACTAAACTCCGGAGTTAAATTAAAAAAATTTATTTAGGTATCTTAACTATTAACAAAACGGTGTCTTATTTACACTCAGCCGCAGTTGCTCAAATCATCTCTGAATTGGCACTTCTGCCTGGCAGCACTGGGGTCCCTGGTTTGATTCCTGGTCAGGACACTATCTGCATGAAGTTTTCATGTTCTCCCTGTACCTGCTTGGGTTTTTCAAACACATACTGGATGGTTAATTTGCTCTGTATGTGAGATAGGTACCTTAAGGTGGCCATACACTGTGCAAATCTCAACCAGTTCTTGATGAATTAGCTAAAATTTGAACAGTGGGTGCCGCTGTTGGCATCCTTTCGGCTGATCGAAGGAGCCATTTGGAAAATCTTTAATGGTGGCTGTGGTCAAAATCCGATAAAGACGTTGGAGGATTCCACGATCCACACTGATACGTTTTGATGGAGGAATCTGTTATATTTTCTTCACTCAGTCCGGAGGTTGAACAAATAAAATATTACAGTGTATGGCCAGCTGTAGATTGTAAGCTAGGACTGATGTGAATGTACAGTATGTAAATGGTTGGTGCTATATACATACCTGTAATACATAGGGGGTGATTTACTAACCTAAACACACACACACACCAGGTGTGTGTGATTTTCACACAGCAAAACGTATTTATCAACCAAAAAGTCTCTAAAAGCATATTCCCACTAATGCCATATATGGAAAAATCATGCACATGATGCATATATAATGCTGCTTCACAGTTTAGACAAAAATGGTTAGCTCATGCATTTACATTCCTGCATTCATCAACGCAAGCAACATAACATAGAGCTAATTTACACCACATTACCTTGCAATTCATTGCAGGGCTTTGAACAACACACCTGCTGGGTGTGTACACACTACAAAGGTGTTTCGATTCCTCCCATAGATCATGCTGGGAGGGAACACACTGCAGAGGTGTATACACATTCGTGGTGTGTTTATAAGGTTAGTAAATCAACCCCATAGTGTCAGTGAATTGGTAGATGTTGTAAGGAAAGGTGGCAAACTGCATAGAGAGATTATTGTCAGTTAGGAAACTGTACATTCATTCTGATTAGTAGCTCTTTGGGCAATCCAACCCTTTGCTGCCTTTTTTGTTGTTCCTAATATTAGGGGCTTTTTTTGCATATTTGTGCACATAAAAAGGAATCATATCAAGTTATTTTTTGCTGTCTCTGTCCTGCTGGACAGATTTTATTTCACATCCGGTTCTGGAGATGGAATAGGAAATGAGACAAACTCTTTCTAAAGTGAATGCAATTTATATCTTAGAGAGTTGTAATAAAAAACATTGTCTTCATTGCATAATCTTTCTTCACCTCTTAATCTGATGACAACTCAGATTTAATAAATTTCCCCTCACTTTCTCTCTTGGTTACAAAGGGAGAATCTCTACAGAGCATACCCAAAAACTTGACAAAGAGTCTACCCTACCACATTGTATATTTTTTTTAAATGCCTTTACATGCACTTTAATGGGTTCTTTACATCAGTGCAGTAACTGCATTACCATCTACTACATTTGCAATGTACAATGTCAGTCAATGTCAATGCAAAAATTAAAGCTGTAACTCATGAGTCAGAAAACTGCTTATATCATGGATATCAGAGCTCAGGACTGAGGCTCTTAGAATTGCTTTACTCAAATTATCAATGTTCACTTTTAGAATGTTACTGTATTTAAGAAAATGCACTGAAGCATGTGAAAATATTACAGCTATTATTTAAAGCCAAATGCAAATATATATATATATATATATATGCTAATTATTATGACATTGCATGTGTTAGAAGCCGAATTCAACTCATCAAGAGGTAAGGTTGCTTCCTGTGTTTGACTGTATACAGAATTGGAACTGTAATCTATTGTACAGTCTTTGCAGTTAATTGAAGGCCATTTATCTATTGTAAACAGCCCTAAACCAAATGCCCTATTCCAGATGTAGATTTGCTGAGGTGATAATTCTTTATCTTGTAAATGATGTGAACCCCTCTATCTGCCTGTAATTAATACCAGTGCTGATAGCATTACATTGTCCTGTGGACACTGCTGTGCCCTAGACATTCCGGAGCCTCTAGTACCGGCATGTCCAACTCAAATGATGCAGAGTGCCAATGAATAGGGTACAGATGCCTAGATATACTAGGTAGGGGTCAGCACATGCATATACATGGTCCAGCTGCTGAACAAGCTTTCTTACATTACATTATTATAAAAGCATGTGTGTTTACATTGGGAGTATATGCATATGTTTATCTATAGGGAAGGAACAGTGGAGTACTTGAGTTCAGGAGAAAAGAATAGCTTCATTTGGTAGGAGAGCTAGGTGAGGATATGTTAGGGAAAGACCTACAGACATAGATTTTCAGACTCTAACCAGTCAGATCTATTGGCAATCTTTTACATTTGTTTGCACCTAAGTGACGGCCATAGATGGGTGAATATCTCCCTGAAGATGACAGAAGATGAGCTACCTTCCCCTGCACACATAAGGTGCACCACTTCCAGAACCCACTGCAATCTGCACCTCATGATGGCAGCAGTACCTAAGCTATACTTCTGATCCTTCCCTCTTCCCTCTTGTATATAGCAGAGTGATGGATCGGGCCCTGTTCCTATTGAAAAATGTTCACACGACTGCCTGAGCTGTTCATTATTGCCCTCTTGAAGCTTAGCAAAGACACAGTTATTGCAAGCAATCGTTGAAATCAAGAGCATGGCTTGCTTTTATCAACCTGTCTATTTCGGTCTAAACATAAAAGGGCTGTAACACTTCTGCTGAGGTTCATTGTTATCTAAATGATTGGTGATTAATATGGCAATTATAAATTATGCCAAGAATGTAAAGAATTGTGATTTAGACAGGATTCGCACCATTTGTTGTATGCTGCAGCAGGAATTGTAACCCACACTTATAAATGTGCACACATAATTCCCATTTCATACTAAACTGTAGCAGAATTTCTACTTACTGCATTTTCATGCAGCAAATGCATTTGTTTTGCTCCACGAAAGCAGACAAGTGTGAATAGGCCCGGCATGTATGTGGATAATAGCAACTTCACACCTTTGCATGCATGTAGTGTAAATGGGACCTAATAGTTTTTCTTTAATACACATGCAGCAAACATTGAGCAAAATTCTGCAGGTAAGTGGGCAAGCATGCGCGGACCGTTACCCTGAGAAAAAAAAAATTGCTCTATTAAAAAAACCTCACCTGGTCCCAAAACATTAAAATCCCCCCTTTTTTTTTCTTACCCCATTTTTATAATCTTCATATTCTGGCTCTCCTCTCACCCAATTCTCCTATCTTAAAGGAGAACTATGAGGTGAGTGCTTTTCACTCACCTCATAGTTCTAGCCGACCTGTGACAATGAGACTGTCACAGGTCGGCTCAGTAGATCGGGAGGTGTGCGAACACATACCGGCGTTCGCTCACCTCTCGATCCGCTCTCTGCCGTGACAGGGGAGGGGCTGGATTCCCCCCGCTCCGATCCGCCAGCGCTGACTGGCGGAACGGACGGGGGAGGGGGCGGGTACAGCTGGCTCTGCCTTAGATAGGCAGAGCCAGCTGTCAGTCACGGTGCTGGGCGGATTCCGGCACAATTGTCAGGATCCGCTTCAGTAGCAGCTCGCGGTATACTGCGGCGTCTCAGTATATATACTGAGCCTAGGGTGACGGGAGGACGCTACTTTGTGTCTTCCCGTTACCCTAAGGAGAACTATGGGGGAAAGCTTTGAACCCCATAGTTCTCCTTTAAAAAGGTGAGAATGAAAACTCCTGGTAAATATTGGGATATGGACATAACTTATTTCAGTAGGCATCAGCTTACAGACAGTGAACTGAGGAGGAGAACGGGTCTGGTGGCATGTAATTAGGAGCAAGCTGCCTTAACTTTCTCAGTGATAATGGTCACCAGTACAAATAGAGGTGACTATCCCCAATGAGAACTAGGGGCATAGCATGGGGGGCCAGGGGGGCTGTTTCCCCAGACGCCAAATTTTTAGGGGCAATGTGGGCAGCCGGCCCTCCCATTCCGTGCCCCATCGTGTCAACAGGGGGGGCCTGGGCTCAGGATTAGAACCTGCCGCTGCTCTGCAGCAGTTTCCTGCCTGCTGGGAGTCGGCTGCATGCTGCAGTCTGTGTGTCCCCCGATACCACTGCTCTGCCCCGCCTGTATTGGCAGGATACTGAGCGGAGCTGTCAGGATGGAGAGCAGAGAGGGATGGAGCTTCAGGATGCCAAGCAGAGGATCAGCAAATATGCAAAATCCTCAATCACTTTTTCTAGCAGTAAAGTAAAGAAACAATAATAATAATAAATAGGTAAAATAACATTGCCCCGCACACACACACATAATATGTGGGGTAGGGAGGTGCAATACTTCCCTTGCTCCGGCGGCTGGCAACCCATGCTACACCACTGATGAGGACATGGCCAAGAATAAAGACTTGGCACAGGGTCTAACCCTCCCACTTTCTTTTCAAAACTTAAAAAAAAGGTTTGCCTATAGATACACTTTAAGTGTTCACGTATATAAGCTGTTATTAAGTAGTTAGACCATGTTTTAAAGAATGCTTTTGTTTGTAAATCTGTGCCTATTGATGTGTCTAGTTTATCATACCAGGTGAAAGTGCCCAGGTCCAATTCATGAAGGAGGATGGGTTTTGAATACTGTGAGAAGTCCGAAATCCAATCTTAAAACAAGCCTCATTAAGGTCAAGTGTGTGTGTGTGTGTGTGTGTGTGTGGGGGGGGGTGCAAATCTTGATCATCAAATATATCCATTTTAAAGGGATTGCCAAAAAATGGGCATTTGGAGCTGGGCAATACCATAGGGAGGAAGTTCCAATGCAAAAAAAAAAAAAACATACAGTGGGGAGAATATTCTCCTTTTAATGCAACTATAAGGGTGACCTAGGAAAACTACCAATTCTCTAAAGTGCATGTCTGGGAGATGCCTTTAAGCTGTATGTGGGGTTACTGAATAGTATGCTTTTTTGGCCCATTTGACAGACAGCATCATTGACACTGTGTTCTAGCATCACATATCTTGAATGTCTAATTGATTTTTAAACGTTTACAATTAACTTGGCTTTAAAACAAAGGCAGCACCCCAATCTGATTAATTTCAGGTAGAAACAAGACTTTTTTTGGCTGGAACCTGATATTTTATCCAGTGGTAACAGGCCTGAATTGAACAGTGAAAGTAGCAGCCTGAACAAATCTAAAGCTATAGGGAAGTTTACTCTTTTAAAAAAAATGAACCTAAAATTGTCAACTTCATACAAACCTGCAAAACAGTTTAATAGTCTACTCTCAGAGCTTCTTTTTTGCACTACCACACTGCATTGACTTAAAAGGTGAATAAAATGTAAAAACAGAATGCATAAAAACACATTAAAACCACAACCCCACACTCCCCAAATCCATTTGCGTCCCTTTATCTCCAATTATTCCCAAAATATGTAAAATATATACTTCAGGTGTTTGGGAAAAATTGGCTAGCGTCAGGACAGTAAGTGAGGGCAGTGTCAGAGCAGCAAATGGCAAAAGCTCTGCAGTCTTAGCCTTTTTTAAGTACCTGTTGCCGACAGCACTGTTGTGGTCTGCAGCCTCAGCTGGCAGCAAATTAACAGGGGACCAGCCATTTAAGTACCACATGCATGAGAAAACACTTGACTCTGCTGGATAGACCAAAGTGGGAGCAGCACCTCAATGAGAAAAGTTGGCAGCAAAAAGCCCTAACTCCTCCTGTTTCTTCACTTATCGCATCCCCTCCACAACATTTTTCTGCTGCGTCCTCGACATTTGTGGTCTCTAGTGACAGGGATAAGAAAGTCTCACTAGGGGTATCAGAGGCTTAGGATATGCCACACGAAGTTCTTAAGCGAGGGGTGAAAGGCCAACGGTCTCTGAAACATGATAGAAAGGGCAGAAATCTGACCTTTGACAGTGGTGAGAACCAAACATTGGCCCAGACCCAGCCATTTTCATACCTGCCACCATCAATATTTTATTTTTTTAAATATTATTCACATATTTACTTTTTTTATATATATCATTTTTATTTTTCACATTTGTATTTGTGTAAGTGTGTCTCTGCCCTGGTCCAGCACACATAGACAGAGCTGGCAAAGCTTTAGGCTGGGTTCACACCTAGGCGTTTTACGTATGCACGTCTATCGCGCGACCGTCACGCGGTTTTTTTACTGCGATTCGCGGTAAAAAAATTGCGCTACCGTCGCGTGATTCCGAAGGCGGCTTGGCTGTATCCCAATGGAAAACGCCCTCCAAAACGGCCCAAAGAAGTACATGTACTTGTGTGGGCGTCAGCCGTTTTGTAGGGCGTTCAGACGGGCGGAAATACGGAAAGGTGTGAACCATACCCATAGAAAACAATGGGATTTTCATGGTTGTACGTTTTGTAGAGCGTTCATAGAGCGTTGAACGCCCGACAAAACGGAAAGGTGTGAACGGGGCCTAAATTAAAATGCTTACAAGTTATCATATTCATGGACTACTGGGTATCAAGGATGTACCATTGGTTAGAGGTAGCCAAATATGCGATCAAGATACTAGCCTGCCCTGCTGCATCCCATATAGCAAGCAATTGAGCTGCAAGTTTGAAAATGACTTGCTAAACTATTGCTAGACTTGCCAAACTTCACAATTTTGTTGCACAATTACAGCAACTCTGCATTGCAAGTCTCCAGATCAACGTACTTTGCAAAAGTGCTGTCCACTTGCAGAGCTCTTGCTAAGACCTGCAGGACTGTTGCTGTAGACTTGCCAAGCAAATTTGCTACAAATTTAAAAAGTGTCAACTAGAACTTGTGCTGTGAGTGTTCTGCAAGTCTCCAACTTGCCAGGAATGTGTGCAGCAAGTTAGAAACAATTACAAATTCTTATCCTTGCTATCTGGGATGTGTCATGTCAGAGAGGGCCCTTTAGGGTGTGCATTGTTTTGGGCGCACAGTCTTTTTGTAGTCAGGTTCTGAAAAAAAGGCAGCTCTTGAAAGGGCGGTCAGCAACAATTCACTGATTTACTCTAATTACCCCAAGCTTAAAGTTTTAAACTAAAAAAATAATAATTGGCTAGCAGCAGGACATTTTCAATTGGCCATAATGTACTAGAGACAAAGCTAACAGGCAGGTGTTTTACTGCAAGAATAAAGAGACTGCAGATGGCACAGCAGTGAAAAACTGGCCAGCAGCAGAGAAATTTTAAATTGCAAGTCTTGGCAACTATACTAAAGACAAAGAGTGCAGGCTAAGGCTTTACTACAAGAATTAAGTTCATTATTTTCATAAGGTAGCAAACAAGCCCCCTATGTGACAGCAATGGGCACTGGTGTTTAATAACCACCGACCACCGTAAAAGTAAGTATAGTGCCTCGTCTTTTTACATATATGTCTTTTTGCTGTATTAGCGCTGTAGTGGCAGGGTCACTTTAAGAATCATAATATTTTTGTATCAAAAGCACAAAAAAACTTGCTAAACTATTGCTAGACTTGCCAAACTTCACAATTTTGTTGCACAATTACAGCAACTCTGCATTGCAAGTCTCCAGATCAACGTACTTTGCAAAAGTGCTGTCCACTTGCAGAGCTCTTGCTAAGACCTGCAGGACTGTTGCTGTAGACTTGCCAAGCAAATTTGCTACAAATTTAAAAAGTGTCAACTAGAACTTGTGCTGTGAGTGTTCTGCAAGTCTCCAACTTGCCAGGAATGTGTGCAGCAAGTTAGAAACAATTACAAATTCTTATCCTTGCTATCTGGGATGTGTCATGTCAGAGAGGGCCCTTTAGGGTGTGCATTGTTTTGGGCGCACAGTCTTTTTGTAGTCAGGTTCTGAAAAAAAGGCAGCTCTTGAAAGGGCGGTCAGCAACAATTCACTGATTTACTCTAATTACCCCAAGCTTAAAGTTTTAAACTAAAAAAATAATAATTGGCTAGCAGCAGGACATTTTCAATTGGCCATAATGTACTAGAGACAAAGCTAACAGGCAGGTGTTTTACTGCAAGAATAAAGAGACTGCAGATGGCACAGCAGTGAAAAACTGGCCAGCAGCAGAGAAATTTTAAATTGCAAGTCTTGGCAACTATACTAAAGACAAAGAGTGCAGGCTAAGGCTTTACTACAAGAATTAAGTTCATTATTTTCATAAGGTAGCAAACAAGCCCCCTATGTGACAGCAATGGGCACTGGTGTTTAATAACCACCGACCACCGTAAAAGTAAGTATAGTGCCTCGTCTTTTTACATATATGTCTTTTTGCTGTATTAGCGCTGTAGTGGCAGGGTCACTTTAAGAATCATAATATTTTTGTATCAAAAGCACAAAAAACTGCTTGATATTCAAACAAATATACATTAAGATATTTGGAAGATAAACTGTTAATAAAAGCCCTGCTAATATCCTGAACGGGATATTTCAAATAAAGAGTCCCTTGCACTATAGAAATTAAGACCAAAGTGACAGGTTTTCTAAAAAAGATATCCCCCCCCCCCTCCCCACACATATATGAGCTGTAAGCCATAATCATCACAATTATGACAAATCACGGCTTGAATTATCTTGCTTTGCATGTAATGAGTCTATCTCATATATTAGTTTCACCTTTTAAGTTGCATTAGTGAAATAAATGAACTTTGCACGATATTCTAATTATTCGAGTTTCACCTGTATATGCGCCAGCCTGGCATTAAAGCCCACCCACCATGTTGCCATATACAGTATATGCGTACAGCTGTTGGGAGCGTGCTGTTGCAAAAAGATAAGTACATAAACCAGTGACCAACACACTTCTTGCCCCTGGGCAGCTACACTCATACCTTTACTGTGTCTATGGAGGGAGCCATGGTTGTCATCCAGGCTGAACTTCAAACATGTACATTACAAGAATGATGGCGGATCAGTAGTTTACAGAAGGAAGATAACATTGTTTGTGTTTTCAGTTCAGATCACAAAATATGACAATAACACTACATTTCTAGTAAAATTACCAGATAACTTTTTCAGCAAGTACAGGAATTATTAGTCCAAAACAAGAAAACTAATGTCATTACGGGTAATCTGCATAGTAGTATTTTTTCTTCTTCTTTGGTTTAGATATTAAGATTATGAACAAGCATTGGCAAATTTTACCACAAACTCCCTTCTTCCAAAAATACTTAAACTCATCTTCAGTAGACCCAAGACTCAAGTCAAGCCATGTGTTCTGTGTTCTGTGATTATACAACATCATTCCAGGTGTAGTTCTGAAAATCTAACCTGGCTAATGCAAAATGTTCAGACTTTGTAATATATGTAAATGAGTGACCCTGCTTTTCATAATATGCAGGCTGGACCATTCAGACAAAAAGTAAACACATACATATATAATGTGTGGGTATAGGATACCAAAAATAAGATAATGTTGAACTATTTATAGTCTAGAGACTGTACACAATGAACACATTGTACACATACACCATGTAAATATTCATTAAGCTTGGTAAATTAAATTATCATGGCCTACCAAGAAAATTGTTAAAACGAGAAATCCATAAAAAAACATTGATTATTCACAGTGACTTTAATAAAGTAGTAGAGGCTGCTTACATTGCAGTGTTAAAGTTGGTAGAGAAGAAGGCTGGGCAAAAATGATCTTAAATTCCCCCGCACTGCAAGAGTTAAGTGCTCATTTTTGTCTAGGAGTGAAAATACGAGAGTTGTACTAATTTGAGCCTCTCTCCCCCTCTCTAAAGCCCCGTTCACATTGAGCGATTTATCGCGCGGTAATTCCCGCGATATCGCGGCAAATTACCGCGCGATATCGCGCTCCAATGCATTTCAATGGGGCAAAGGGTCCTGCTGTCGCGGGTCGTGTGTCGCTACAGCAGGACCCTTTTTGGAGCGGATTTAGCCGCGATTCAAGCTTGCTCAATGCAAGCTTGAACGCGATATCGCGTGGGAAAAATCTTGCGATGTCGCGCAATATCCAAATCGCGCGACAAACGCGTGATTTGCATATCGCGCAGTGGGAACGGGGCATAAGGGTCTTTGAGTCATCACAGTTTATGCTTCAGGGACCAGTCTAGGAGCCAGCCATCTGCAAGTTTTAGTTGAGCATAACTTTGTTATTTTAGCAAAAATGAGCACCCTTGTAGTGCAGGGTAGCCCCACTGCAAGGGTTAAGGTCATTTTCGCCCAGAGTTCTTTAAATCTACCCCAATCTCATTAAACATTTTTTTTCCTTCTAAAGACGAATTTGATTTAAAAAAAATTTGATCTTAATTTGGCAATTTGTTCTATCCATTATTTTATCTATTTAAATGTTTGCAAATTATGATTATCATTTTCAGCCACTAGATGGTGGAAGAGTTCTGGCTGATTTACTAAATGAGTTCCTGAATTTTGACCTGCTTACTCGCCTGAATTCAAACAGTATGTGGTCCCATCGGCACCAGCAAGTTAATTTTTCAATTGACTTTTGTTAAAGGATCCATTCTCACACTGTCATAGAAAGAAAAGTTTAAATTTATAAGAGGTCTTTTCCCCCTTTAGAGTTTAACTTGCAAAACACAGAAATAATATTTTGCTTGTGTAAGTTGTAAGTGCAACATTGAGGGTTTGTTCACACTAGAACTCTGTTCTCTTTTTTTAACTTTATTGATAGTCTACAATGTGTACACTCAATTCAGATTTCCACACAGCAGCACTGTGCACTGCGGTGCCATGCGGTGACCTGCGGTGGCATCCATTGCTCTGTGAAACAATGCAGCATGCTTGCATTTTATTGTAGCACAGCACCCATCACATCCACGTTGTGGAGTGAACAGGGCGCATGGAAAATAATTGCACTTTACCTTAAGGGTCTGGTAGGAATTTTAGGAGGGACCCCATTTAAATAAAAAGAAAAAAAGTGTGGGGTTCGCCCCAAAAGACATACCAGGTCTGGTAGGAATTTTAGGAGGGACCCCATTTGTTAAAAAAAAAAAGCATAGGGTTCCCCCTCAAAGTCATACCAGGCCCTTAAGGTCTGGTAGGAATTTTAAGGAGAAATCCCACCCCCAAAAATGGGAGGAAAAAGGTACCGCTAGAATAAAGAGGCACCCAGATGCGCCCCCCCTTTGTGAATGAGTAAGGGGTACTTATACCCCTACCCATTCACTAAAGGGTAAAAGTGAAATAGTTTTTTAAAAAAAAGACGCCAAATTGACATGTTTTTGACAAGTCTTTTATTTTTAAAAAAAAATGGATCCACCGACGTAATCCTAAGGTCAACAATGATGTCCAGTGTTGTCCACGACAAAGATGAATCGACGAAATAAACACAAAAAACAAGAAAAAATAAATAGAAATAATATTTAAAAAACAACGCCTGCCGACCCATCTGCTCCCGACGAACTCCCGCTGCAGAATGGCATTCTGACAGATACCGGCAAAATATAAACAATTGGGCGGAGCTAGCGGTGACATCACGGCTGGCTCAGCCCAACCGTTTACATGTAATGACAGGCCAGTGTCCTCAAGGATGTTGGGCTGTCATTGAAAGGCAACAACTGGGCGGAGGTAGCCATAACATTACAGCTGGCTCCTCTCAGCTGTTTTCATGTAATGACAGCCGAGTGTCCTCAAGGATGCTGGGCTGTCATTGAAAGACAACAACTGGGCCAGCTGTTGTCTTTCGCAGGGAGATGGGGCGGCTTCAGACGACCTTTCTCCCTGCTTCGGGTGTCACTACGGCTCAGCCGAGCTGAAGCGTACACGTTCGGCTCGGCTGCGGTACGGGCTATTGCGAATAGCCCGTACAGCAGCCATTCGGTTCTACTGAACCGAAGGGCTCAGCAGCCGAAGTGAGCCGAGGGATCAGCCAAAGCTACGGCTGGAACCTTTGGCTCTTTTGTGAATAACCCTCTGAAAGTTAAGGTTTAAAATTAAAAAAAAAAGGTGAAAAATTACAAAAATGGTCTGGCCAGCTGAGGTCAAAAGTTTTAGCAAGTGTATTTCCGCTTTTACACTCAAATTTGAGAAAACCCCTCTGTATGTTTGTTATGTGTTCCCATAGGACAGACTGAGCATCCTCTCATTAGCAAATAATGCTTCTAAATCTTAAACCCTTTGTTAGGACAGACGCTATTTAAATCTAGTTTACACCTGATAAAGAGATTTTCAGAGAAAAATGCTATGTAAATAAGAAACATGACAAATATAAAGTAGGTGTTATCCCAATTTGGCTGCAAATGTGGAAATACACTTCAAAATAGTAATTTATTGCACATTTGCTCAGTCAGAAAAAGTTCATTACTGTAGTTCTTTATTTCTGCAAGGGAAAGCAGGGAAGAACTGGATCTGCCATTACTGCATATCCTTCCCAGCTACCCAGACCAAGCAATCCTTATCAGCAACAATTCAACTTCTAGTAAATAATATAGGAAGGGAAATGGAGGTCTAAGCTCTAATGACTAAAGAAAAAGCAACAAATAAAATGTTATGATCTTTCATATAACATCTGTTAAAAAAGTAATACATTTATAGGCAAGGTAAGACATGATTATAAACATACACTGTTAGACCTCCAAAGAGTTCATGTTCATGTCAGTAATTTTGGAAATGGGAACGCTAACACTTCCCGTTTAAGTGTTACTTTTTCAATGTGATTGACCAGTTTGCTCTCCTAGGCCGAGAGAACACCCAAGGATACCACAGACTCTACACCACATCCTGTATTTTATAAATGGGCTGTAAAATACAGGCCTCATTGTGAAGTAATGTTGAGGTATCTAGTGGATAAACGTTAGCCATAACCTCTTTCCATTAAAGATTGGTCCCTTATTCTCAAAAATACTAAGGGGGGGGGGTATTTATCAAAACCGAAGCAGACAGAAACTGGAGCAGTTGCTTATGGCAACCAATCAGCATCTCTCTTCCGTTTGCTCAGTTTAGATTTGAAAATGAGCGATGGAAGCTGATTGGTTGCAGTGCAAATCTGTTCTAGATTTTGTCTGCTCCAGTTTTGATAAATTCCCCCTGGGTGATTATAAAATCTGGAATAACAAGTACTTTCATGCTGACTTTAAAATTACTGGAAATGTATCTGGAGCAACACAACACTACAATCAAGAAGCTTTACACAATAAAGATGTATATTTTTAAATATTTTTTAAAATAAGGATCCTTATCCTAGTGTTTTAGCTTTGTGAATTGAGACTATAGAATGAATCAGGAACTATATCCACTTATGTTGTTCACAAATCTGGTTTAATTATCCTCATTTTAATTAAATCTGCTTTAATGGTTTTCAATTGAAAAAGTATGATTACGACAAGCTGCAATTTGCAGATTTTTACTTGGTACAATGATCCAAAACCTCATCAGAATAAAGAACCCATTTTTGATGCATACACATACTGTATATAAAGTGTGTATACTGTAAACCCTAACAGTTAACCATTCTAATTTGCTCCCTTTTAGTCAGTTAAATATACCATTATTAGTGTTTTTGTATATCTCTTTAGCAAATGCAAACACTACCTATTGATCCTGCCAGAAACTTTGTGAGCTAATAACTAACTGCATTTGCTGCATTTGTATCGCTTGCATCGTTCTTAGCTCTCGCTAGGACTGCAATCAAAAAATAAATCTGAACTGAAACAGGTTAGTGGAATGATATACCTGCTTGCCTCAAAATATTATGACTTGTACTAATGCTTAAAGTGTATCTCAGCCAGTGGTTTAGTGGTTAGCACGACTGCCTTGCAACACTGGGGGTCTTTGGTTCAAATCCTAGTCAAGACACTATCTGTGTTTGCATGGATTTTCTTCCAACCTGCAAATAAACATGCTGGCTGGTTAATTGGCTCCTGTTTACGCCTGTATGTATGCATGGGAGATTGGGACTGTAGACTGTAAGCTCCTTGAGGGCATGGACTGAAGTGAATCTGCAGTGTAAATGGCTAGCTTTAAGCTGGTCATAAACAGTAGAGGGTTGTTAAACCTGAATGCACAATATAATCATGTTCATACGTTTTTGATGGCCAACGTTTGCCTGAACACACACAAAGGATTGGGCATCTGTCTGTATATAGGTCTATAGAGAATGGTGTGGATGGTGCACCACAGACACATCTAGCACTGGCTTATAAGGAGCTAAACATTGGCCAACCATGGTGTCTATAGGGAGCCTATAGAGATAAGTGTATCGCTAAATCCAGCTTAAGTTAGCCAGAATAGGATATGGCAGCCAATGTTTATGGTCAAAAGTATATGAAAGTAGGCTACATCCCTCTTATAATTCTCAGGGGGTTGCCACCAGACCATGCTGGGTTTTAACACTAAGTAATTGGTTCACAAGATAAGCATTTGTTCAATGTTTGAACGATTTGAACACATTTAGTGTGTTTATTTATACATATACCTATGGTGAGGAGGTTGGATCATGTCTGCTGTATTATGCCTGGAACCAACTTTAAAGTGACACTAAACTCAGGAGTTAAATCTTAAAAATGCATTCAAGTACCAAGTATCTCTGAATTGGTGCTGACAATGTCCTTCCTTCTGGATGATGGCTACTTTTGTTCCCCATGGTCCCAATTTATAATAGTTAAGGTACTTGAATGCATTTTTAAGATTTCTCTCCTGAGTAAGTGTCACTTTAAATTTGTGAAATCAGGTTTGCAGTCATTTTATATGTTAATAAAGTAAGTTTACACCACTATCCAAAGCAAACAAAGACTATACTGTATTCCTCCTCTGAAATGCAGATCAGTTTATGTGATAAATCATTATCACAAAAACAGGATTCTTCTATTGACTAGTGGTAAGGAAAGCTAACATGTACTCCTAATAGCATCACATTGTCCTGAAGGCACGGCTTTACTCCAGACATTATTAAACACATGTATACACAGCTACAGAAGTAGAGGTCAAGATAAGGTACAATAGATGTAGTCAGATAGAATTATTTTCAGATTACAAATGAAAATACTGCTGATAAAAATGTAGCCAAGCTGATATTTGTATTTAAAGAGATAATTTGCCATCCTATAAATAAATAAAGTATTGCATGTGACATTATATCACATAATCACCAACAAGGTATAAATACAGCTTTGTAAGAAGTCATTTAAACTATCCTGTTTATTTATTATTACAGGTATTTATAAAGAGCCAACCATTTACACATTGCTTTACATTCAGTCCCTGCCCTCAAGGAGTTTACAATCTAAGGTCCATAATCTTACATATAGGGACAAGTTGGAGAGGAGCCAATTAACCTTCCAGCATGTCTTTGGAGTGTAGAAGGAAACTGGAGTACCTGGAGGAAACCCATGCAAGCACAGGAATAACAAGCAAACTCCTTGCAGATAATGACCTGGCTGGGATTCAAACCAGGTGACCGCCAGTGCTGCCAGGCAGAAACACCAATCACTACTCCAATGTGCTGCCCTGCCATATAGAATTGCTGACCTTTTTCAACATATTTGGAAAAAAGAAAGGGATATAATACATCAATTGAAAAAAAATTAAAATAAAATTGTTTCTCTCTAAGTTGATTTCTTTAATGTGAATATCTAAGAAACATTAACGTGGATTTGAACCAGGGACCTGAATGCTGCAAGGCAGAAGTGCTAATTACTATGCCACTGTGCTTAAGGAATACTTTCTAATCTGGGGGTGAGGTTAACCCCTCCAGTCTTTTAATTCAAGCCTAAATCAAGCTATACCCCACATTCAAAAAAAATTAATGGTAGAAATAATTGACCTGGCTTCAGTAATTTGGAATCTGGTTTATATGAGTTATTGAAATGTGCACATCAAAAGTGGTCAATGCAGTACTTTCTTATTCAGGCTCTTGGACATCAGACTGCAGTACTGAGCAGTCCCGCAGGCTTTAAGGTGTAGGGGAGAATCACCTGGCCTAGCGTAGGCTGCAGCCCCTGGACCATATTTCCCATTCATCTCAGGTCTGCAGTTGAGATTACAAACAAGTGTTACTGTGACAGAGAGAGAACGCACTGCACATGCACTGCTTTTGAAAAAGGAAAAACGCTCACTCCTGCTGGGAGTAGGCATCCAATGGCTGCCGCATTCTAGCAGCAAACATGGAAGAGTCATGGCCAGGCTTTGGGGAAGGTGGGGCTCCACAGATGGTCTACACATATAGCACTTAGTTTATTCAATATTTTTCAAAGCTCCTTGTTTTTATTAACCTACCGAGCCTTCTTTTCTGCATATGCACTTTTGTGCAAAAGGTGAATTTAACTTGGGCTGGTATAAAAAATAATCATGCAGTGTGCCCCTTACTGAATGTGTTAAATGCTCATTTTGTCTAGGGGGATTAGAATAAGCAGCAATACTTATCTTAAACTAAACTTAGTTTACTGCTGATCAAACCCATGTTGCACATCATATTCTATGAAGTCGAAAAGCTGACATTGCATAATTATTTTTTTTTAAATTGCTTAACATTATTAGAGTTCTGAGCTGAACTCCACACTACAGGCCCTTCCATGTGATGATGGGTCTGGACAATCTTTAATGCATTTGACCTTACATGACAATAGTCAAATATGACATAATATTTGTATACATTCGGCACCTGAACTGAATGTTTGAATTTCACAAAGGATAATAGAAGTGGTTAAATTATAGTATAAAATCACATGGGGAGGGGGGTCTAAGCTGTACCAGGTGGGAGCCATCCTAACAGCTATCCTAATTAAGATCATTTGGTTCAACCTTATTGTATATGGGGCACCACAGGCATCAAAATATATTTAGCCAATCCTGATCATTTTATCTACACTGGGTGAGGTTCATTATATCTATGGGTACATGTAAAGTTGCGATAGACAGCAGAAACACAAGGGTGATGGATGGCCTTGCAGACACCGTTGACACTAACTTATCAGGGATACGTTTTTTAATGACTTCTTCTCAATGAGAAGCCAATATATCTTACATTGTCTCCTGATCAGCCAAAAAGCATTGGATAAGGAGAACGAATCTTCATATTGCCTGAGACGACATGTCTACTGTATGTGCAAAAAAGGTTGGATTGTGTGCTAATTTATGTACATGGTAATGTGTTCATTTCACACATCTGTCTAATGTAAACATTACTATATTGTACTTTCTCTCTCATATGCAGATCAGTTGATGTGATAATTATCATATAAACAGGACCTAATAACGTTAAACTGTCCTGGAGACTAAGCTGTTAATCAGACTTCTGACTGATTATAGCTGATAGATCCAGTTAGATATCCTATTACAAAGTATATATTTACAATCTTAGCTGTGTTTGAGTACTATCCCTTGATCAACATAATAATTTACTGCTAACACTGTAGAGGAATAACATTATATATTTCATGTTACACAGCATCATAATTTCACCAACAAGGTTTAAAGACGAATTCCAGGGGCAGAAAGTGAGTTAAAATCTCCCAAATGAAGACACAGACAGAAATATGAAACATTTCCAGAATTCCGGACCTGCCCAGATTTCCAGAATTCCAGACTGATCCAATTCATGTATATCTAACCAAGATAGCACATAGGTGTCTTAGATGATCCTAATCTAGAAGAACAGCTTCCTTGTTCTAAACTGACCATGCAAAACCAAGAAGCAGATTGGCGCTTGCATGGTTAGTTTGTGTCCCTTACTGTTCAGGGGTACAGGATGTCGTGCTGGAGCACAGCATGCCTATCTTCCATAGTCTGTTCAGCGGCCGTGCAGCACCACCCATCTGTGCCAAGTTGATTGACAGTGTAGGAAAGGAGCTCTTGAAGGGCTGTTGAGTAAAGAAGGCATCTTCTGGGATGCAGTGTATACAGCCGTGAGCCGTAGAGTATACTTCCCCATCTGTGTGTGACGTAATGTGCCCAACGCTATCAATATATTCACATTTTAAACCAAATAAGTGCTTTAAAAGTTTGATGGGGACAGTGATCACCTTTAAAGTACCCTTTGCACATTTCAGTTGAGAGACTTTTGCACTTTGTGGATCACTGAATACACTCATGAACTTTTAAAGGACTTACTTGGTTTTAAATGTGACTATATTGATAGCATTGGGCATTGTGTTGATTGTTATTGAAAGGAATATATTGCTCTTTGCACAGCAGCTTAGACATTCTGAGATAAGTAAGATTAGGAGCACAAATATTTCAGGTATACAGACGTAATGTACCCACCCGCTTCAGAAACTAACCCACCACCTGCTAGGACATGTCAGATTGCTGTACAGTCAGTTAATAAAGGTAAGGAAAATGAGCTAAAAAGATAATTTTTTTAAATAAAAAGTAAATCCTAATATGGTGCCCACATATTACGAATGTCTATCAACCTGTGTCTTGGAAGTTGGGCCTTTACATATACTTTTGTATCTAACAAGGAGATATTTAGATGTGCAGCCTTTTTTACCGTTTCTTTTCGGATTTATCTTTGAATGCACAAGCATGCTGCATTTGACTTGCTTCTGTATCTATACATAAATCGTAATACTTGTTTTTATCCTTCAAGACATCACATTTCACACAACAATGTTGAAACAACACTTTTTATTAATAAAAATATATTTTTAACAGATTGCACTGGCAGATTGTTGGTTGACTGAATTTTTTATACGTATGATATACACATGCAAATATGCAAGAACAGTGCCCAAACCTGGAAAGGGACATAAAGTCATATGATGTATATCATTTCAAAATCAATCACTGTATGACTTGTTCCTGGTTGGCTATCATTGCAGAATGGAAATCATATGAATCCCATAGACTGCTCAGTTATTGGCGGATTATAACTGAAATGTCATAATAGATGATGATGAACATCCTGTGTTTGGATGCTTTAAAGCACACCTGTAATTTGTACCATGCAATATTCTGCAGAGGAGGAGGATATACAAGATAAGCACTGTCTTTTTTGGGGGTCTTTGTTATGGGGTGTTCTTAAAAATAGAAAGGACAGCGGGAGGTAAGGGTAATGGGTTTATTACACTTTCATGCTGTGCTTCTTGAGTTTCCACCTTCGGAGAACTGCGTCTGGAGCCCAGTGGTACCAATAGCTCCATGCTTCCAGTCCATGCATTTTCTACGTTATCCCTGCTATCTATTTGCAACAACTAACTACATTTTGAAATATCAAGGACAGCAAGTAGAAAGCATGTGGACTAGAAGTATTAGACCATCAGTACAGCTGCTCTCTGGGATGGACAGTACTATTATTACTCTAAGTTTGTCTCCTGCTGTCCTTTCTCCTTCAAAGCAAAACGTTCCTGTTTTCCTGAGAGCAGCATGGGGGCTGCCATTACTCAGCTGCTTCTGAAGATGCTAGTTGCATGGCTAATGCTTTGATCCACTGGATTCAACACCTTTTGTGACAGAACTGGAACCAGTATACACATTATGGCATCCAGAGTAAAACCAGTAGTCCTTATCTGCATGCTGAAATTCTTGACACTAGAGGGTCAACATGATAGCCAGGGAACTAGCAGAATAAGAAATAACAATGGCAGCCTCTATAGCTCTCAGAAAAGATTTAGTTTAAGTCCAGGCCTTTGTATTAATAAAATCCCATACTTGATATGTGCATAGTAACATAAGATATGTGCCCTAGTAACATAAGAAGCATAAAGGCTTATAATTCTTGGGGAGGCCTAAAGATGGCCATTAGATTGATATCATTATTATTTAAGCTCTTTCTCTGGGGACAACAAGTGTGATTGCTAGTTCCTGGGAATGTTTGGTAGGTGTCTCTACTGGTGAACACAGACCCTTTAATCCCATGTAAAGCCTGCAGCTACCTTAAACAAGTATTGTCCCTATGTACCGAGGTACTAAGTAGTTAAAACCTTTGACACACCAAATTCAGTGCTGTCTTCCCCATACTCCTTTACAGCATGCGCTTCAATACTAATTTACAGGTGCACTTTAAGGAACCAACAATCATTTTTACTTTTCTTAAGAGGGTGTTTCGTTTTTTATAACCTGCCCTTCTGGTTGACAATAAGTATAACTTTTAATTGTCCTTTGGAAGCATTCCAGATCCTTTTTCAGGCTCTGTTAACATGTACTTAGTTGTAGGGGTTACTTCCATGGTGGTGGGTGTCTCATGGACAGGGTGTTCAGAAGGAACCAGAGTTATCGGGTTAGTGGTAACTTTAGGAATGGTCAAAGATTGCTTAGGGGTGGAAGGATCACAAACGCAGCACAAAAACTGAACTTCATAATCATTGCAATTCCCGTCCTGCTGATTATTGTTTAGACAGACTAGACCATGGGATACACTACATTCTTGTACAGAATACAGCTCTTTTAGAGGAACATAGGGAAACCTTTCTAATCTACACTGGATTGCTTGGGGGGAATTACAGACAGTGTAACCTTGCTGTCTGATGGTGGTTATATTCTCGAATTCTCCGCCATCAGGGCCTAGAGTGGGCTTGTGACTATTAAACCATTGTGTCCAGGAGCAACTGGGGTTTCCACACTGGGTTGCTGGAGTCTCTGCAAAAGACAAAAACATTCTATTGACTATGTGATTGTCAGCATACACTTGTTTTTCCACAAATCTCAGAAAGCAGATACATGTAAGGTAAAATGCTTGCTTAATACTACACAGGAAATGCGTACTGAGAAAATTAGAAGGCTCTCTCTCTGAAAATGCAAGTTGTCTGGCTATCATGGTGATCCAGTTTTCAGAAATTTCCAAGACACCAGCCTGAGAGTACACAGATCTGGAGTTCCGATTCACTCTGGTTTTGGTTGCTGCATACTTGCTAGGCAATTAGCATTTTCAAAAGAAGGCCTGCAATGGTGGCCCCCATTGTTCTTTTACTGCTGATAATTAATTAATTTGTTTAAAACAGGCCTTTACACAAACATTAAGGGTATTAGGGAATCAGTTTAGTAAAGGATTATATTGATCTGAGACAAATAATGAAAAACAAAGTGGCACAGCCAATGCAAAGATCACTGATTGAAATTAGGGAGCTGCTGTTGCCGAACTTCTAAGAATACTAGTTGCCTGGTTTGAATATTATGAGTAACTGACCCAGAACAGATGAAGTCAAACTGATGTCAGAATTCCCAGTTTGTGTACTTGTCTCAGGTCTGTGGCTCTGACAATACTGAAGCCACTGGATCAGCATAACAACCACTAAACATGCATTTCTAGAAGCAGATGTCATTAATGAAAGTCTCCATATTTTCTCAGTACAGGTTTCCATTATATCTGATGTTGTAGCTCATACTACCCGAGCTAAAATCAATAGTATGATGTGGAACAGCCACAAACCCTGCTGGTCAGAGACTATGTGACCACACATAACATAAAAGGTTTATCTATTTAAAGGAAAAGCTCCTATTTTCTAATTCAAAATAATAATGTGATTCAATAACGGTAACATTTGTACTGCTATATCTTTAAAAAATAAGTCAAGGCAACTGGACTTGCTGTATTTTTCTTGAAAACGTTTCGCTTGTCATCCGACCAGCTTTCTCAAATGTGGCCACACATAACAATTTGATTTGGGAAAGCTGGTCAGATGACCAGTGAAATGTCTTCAAGAAAAATACAGCAAGTTCAATTGTCTTGACTTATTCTTTTACAGATATACCATGTCCTGGATACATGAGAATGTTCATAGACATTTGTCCTGCTAATTCATGAAAGTTGTAATAATAATAATAATAATAATAATAATAATAAGTCTACTTTAACATGTAAAATATGATAAATTACATACCTGTAGACACAGAGGGGATCTTTGTGACTTTTTGTGTATCATTGACTTGGTCACAAGGGCAACACAGCAGCTGCACCTCAAAGTCCACACACTTAGCGTCATTGTCTTTGTTGCGGCAGATCAGTCCCACCTCTGGTTCGCACTGCATTTTATATAGGAGCTCACTGTAGGGGACATAGGGGAACCGGATAGAACGGCACCGGATGTCTCTTGGAGCTCTGCATACACTGTATCCATGAGCTCTGATGTTCTCCAGCGTCTCAAAGTCTCCACTGTCTATCTGGTCTTGGGGGTGATCAACATTGAACCATTGTGTCCATTCACAAGGAGCTGTACATTGGGTGGTGGTACTAAGTGTTGTCACTGCAGGGGGAAAACAGACAAGACCTCAGTTAGCCAAATCTAATGCGATATACAGAACCTTCGCAAAGGCGAACTTATCAGTAACGTGAAGAACATGGCTAACAACCCTGATTGAAACCTCTGTAAAAAAAAATGGGGCTGTAGAGGCTTATTTTCTAAAAATAAAACTGCATCCATGAAGAAATACCTTGCAACAATAATTCAGCTATAAACTAAGAACATTCTTATCCATGAGGTTAATGATAATAATAATACATTTGACTTTAGATATACATCATCAAATTATCAAAAGAATAAGGTGATGGAACTATTATTTAATATAAGGTGATAGTCAAACTTTAAAGGAGAACTATGGGGTTAGGGCTTTTCCCCATAGTTCTCCTTAGGGTAACGGGAGGACACAAACTAGCTCAGTATACCGAGAGATACAGCTCGCGGGATACTGAGACGCCGCTGCTGAAGCGGATCCCGACAATTATGTCTGGATCCGCCCAGCTGCGTGACTGACAGCTGGCTCTGCCTATCTAGAGGCAGAGCCAGCTGTACCCGCCCCCTCCCCCGTCCGTTCCGCCGGTCAGCGCTGGAGGATCGGAGCGGGGATTCAACACCTCCCCTGTCACGTAGAGAGCCGTGACAGGATCGAGAAGTGAGCGAACGCCGATATGTGTTCGCTCACTTCCTGATCTACTGAGCCGACCTGTGACAGTCTCATTGTCACAGGTCGGCTAGAACTATGAGGTGAGTGAAAAGCACTCACCTCATAGTTCTCCTTTAAGGCAATGAATATTTGACATGAGATGCATTACGTCAAATAAATATATAAGTGTTTTATAAAATTAAATAAAGCTTCATTAACTTGACAGTGTGCACTGTTGATGATAATAAATGTACCCGTCTCAGCAAGTATGTGGGGACTTAAGTTCATATGTATGTTGTTCACTATGAGTACTGCAGAGATATTAAAGCAGAACGATGGTCAAATCAAAATTTAACCCTTGCGGTGGGGCTACCCCTAATACCAAGAGTTACATGCTCATTTTTTGTAAGAAGCTAAAATGAAAAAAAGTTATACTTACCCAAACCACAATCCTGACTTGCTCTTAGACCGGTCCTTTCAGCCTCACTGCCCCTCAGCTCCAGCAGTTTAAGGTCCTGTGAATCATCACGCTCTTATAGAGTATATAGAACATGAGGAGGCTGAGGGACTTACCATTGCTGGGGAGAAGGAGACAGGCTGGAGGGAGCGGTGTAGGAGCAAGCCTGGATCTTGGCTTGGGTGAGTATAACTTTGCTATTTTAGCTCCCTAACAAAACAAGCACTTAATCCTTGCAGTGTGGGGTAGACCACTGCAATTGTTAAGATTTGATTTCCCCAGGGCTCTGCTTTAAGTATATTACACAAGTGGATTAATTAACACTTTGTTAATGGCAGCAGCTATTAGTCAGGTGTTTGTAGCATCTAAAATACTGCTTCAGATATTTTATATTTAGATCTAAGTATGTGGGCATGGCCTTGTTCGTTGGGATACCAGAACAATCCCATTTCACCTCTAGGTATTTTAGTAACATTATATTATTGCACAGTTGGCAAGTTCTTTGAAAGGTTCATGCTTATCACCTCTCTACATCAAGAATGTAAATAACATGGATTTGGTACAATTGTGCAAAATGCTGCAATCTATAAGGCATTTGCTATGACCTACTGTGATGGAAATGGTGCAACTTTCCCTACTGCTCCAACAAAAGTAAGATTATGTAGTGGGTAGACATCACAAATGAGAGAAAAGTATTTCTACAATCAGATCCTCGGAAGCTGAACAAAACCCTTTCTAGTTATAGCCTGCATTGCTGTGCAATTCAATTATTTCCTATAGCTTTCTAGGAGTAAAACCAGCAAATGTGCAAGTGAAGGTAGTTACAATTTTCTAAGAGTTTGCCAATATGTATTACCTCTATAAGATCCCAAATATAACAATAACATTGTTCTTACCTGGTAGAGAGAGAACCTGGCTGATGCAGCTGAGCGCGAGTAGTTTCAGGTACATGATGACTCTTTGTGTATCAGGGGAATTCTCTAAGGGGCAAAGACAAGCTGGCTCTTTATAAAGGGGAGTTTTCTATCATGCGTGGGCTTCTCCCAGCCCGGGCAGTTCCACAACAATACCTCCCTCCATAAACAAAGCAATCATTAAAATGCAAATATTTCACTACTCCCTGAATAAGCTGTAGAAAACAAAAACTCGCCCACCCATGCATGGTCTGATGTTCCCAATGCAAGCCATTTACGGCCTTAAGCATAGTTTGTGATCATCTTGAAGTATGATATTGTCACTGTGAGCAACAGTAATTGTGTTTGAGAAGGGCTAGCCATCAATCGCTTGCTGTCTTTTCAATTATGTTTAGAAATGTATGCTCCCTTTAATCCACTCTTTTTTATGAATTCATATTTATTTTATTTTTCTTTTTTTACAAAGTATAAGAAAATCAAAGTAAATTGAAATTGTCATACAATATGCTAAACAATATTGATGTTGCATGAGCTGTAGACTTTGCCATGTTTTCCAAAAACACATACATATCAAAAGAAAAAAAAATCAAGATTTTAAAGTTTTAGCTATATTTAATTTATAAAATATATATACTTATTATTAGTAACCTAAAAAAAAGTAATGCCCTACACATAACTAACAAACATATTGCCTATAAGCCATATATGTTTTCAGGATCATAATAATCCATGACGCGCATTATATCAGCCAAAAATAAGCTACATGGATCTCCTTCCACTGTATCTGTTTTATTTGCACATTTAAAAGTTTTCGCTATATTCAATTTTAAAAAAATCATATTCATTATTGATACCCTAAAAAAGTAATTTCCTACACATAACTAACAAACATATTGCCTATAAACCATATAAATTTTCAGGGCCTTAAAATCCATGAGGTACAATATTTCAACATAAAATAAGTTGCATGGATCTCCCTCCACTGTATCTGTATTATTTGTGCATTTTAAGTTTACGCTATAATCCATTTAAAAAAAGATTATTTATTGGTACCCTAAAAAAGGATCTCCTTCCACTGTATCTGTAATAGTTGCGCATTTAAAGTTTTCATTATATTCAATTTTAAAAAATCATGTTTATTATTGATACCCTAAAAAAGTAATTTCCTACACATAACTAACAAACATATTGCCTATAAACCATATAAATTTTCAGGGCCTTAAAATCCATGAGGTACAATATTTCAACATAAAATAAGTTGCATGGATCTCCCTCCACTGTATCTGTATTATTTGTGCATTTTAAGTTTACGCTATAATCCATTTAAAAAAAGATTATTTATTGGTACCCTAAAAAAGGATCGCCTTCCACTGTATCTGTAATATTTGCGCATTTAAAGTTTTCATTATATTCAATTTAAAAAAAATCATATTTATTATTGATACCCTAAAAAAAAGTTGTTTCCTACACATAACTAATACCTATAACTTGCCTATAAACCATATAATGTACATTTTCAGGGCCATACAAATTCATGAGGTGCAATATTTCAGCATAAAATAAGCTACACGGATCTCTCTCCACTGTATCTGTATTATTTGCGCATTTTAAGTTTTTGCTATATTAATTTTTTTTTAAATCATTTATTATTCGTACCCTAAAAAAGTAATTTACTACACAACCAACAAACATATTGCCTATAAACCATACATTTTCAGGGCCTTAAAATGCATGAGGTGCAATATTTCAGCATAAAATAAGTTGCACGGATCTCTCGCCATCTCTGTATTGTTTGCACATTTTAGGTTTATGTTATACTCAATTTAAAAAAAAGATTATATTTACTATTCGTACCCTAAAAAAGTAATTTCCTACACATAACTAACACACATATTGCCTACACACCATATACAATAAACTCTCTGTTATCCAGTATTCAACTAACCAGAAAAAAATCCCCTGTGCATTCACTGTTCTGCTGATCTGCAGCATGTATTATCCTGGAAATGATTGTGTGTCTATTTGTCTTAATTTGTTTTAAGTGTGTATATTTGTCTTAATTTGTTTTAAGTGTGTCTATTTGCTTTGGATTACTGCATTTCAATATTATTATGAAGTCAACACAGAGTTTAATTTATGGTATGGTATAGTATGGGGTATGGCATTAGTTAGACCTATTTTTAATAGTAACTAGTAACCAGAAACTACATTTATCCGGACTCTACCAACCCCCAGTGGATGCCAGATAAAGGGGAGTTTACTGTACATTTTCAGGGCCATAATAATCCATGAGGTGCAATATTTCAGTATAAAATAAGCTAAACGTATCTCTGCCCACTGTATCTGTATTATTTGCACATAATACAAATAGTCAATAGTCACCAAAAATCCTCCTCAGTAGAAATACTGATTCCAATGTAGAAACCAAGTATGGACCATATCTGCTGTACCAGCTATATTACCAATCTCTTTCAAGAGGAATTCATCCAACAGATGCAACATCTCCAAGGGCGCATCAGCTAATACACTGCTTTATAGCCAAGATATCCAAACACTTTAATATTAATGATATCTCCACAGTTATTATTCTTGTAATACATAGGAGAGGTGTATGCTCTGTCCATGATCATATCATAACCCATAGTAAAAACAACCATGGTGTATTTGGGGATGGTAAAAGTTTTTTGTCCAACAAAGTTTATCGCTGTGCTGGGGGTAAGTGAATACAATAAATCTAACTTAAAGGAGAACTATGGGGTCAGGGCTTGTCCCCATAGTTCTCCTTAGGGTAACGGGAGGACACAAACTAGCGTCCTCTTGTTACCCTAAGCTCAGTAAACTGCGAGATACATCGATGTCGAGATCTGCCCAGCTGCGTGAGTGACAGCTGGCTCTGCCTGTCTAGAGGCAGAGCCAGCTGTACCCGCCCCCTCCCCGTCCGTTCCGCCAGTCAGCGCTGGCGGATCGGAGCGGGGAGGGGGGAATCCAGCTGCTCCCCTGTCACGGCAGAGAGCCGTGACAGGATCGAGAGGTGAGCGAATGCCGGTATCTGTTCGCTCACCTCCCGATCTACTGAGCCGACCTGTGACAGTCTCATTGTCACAGGTCGGCTAGAACTATGAGGTGAGTAGAAATCACTCACCTCATAGTTCTCCTTTAAAAGAAAGCAGAGTTTGTCTTTATTCCACCTCACATGTCTCATTTACAATAGTGTATCTTTTGAGTGCTATTTGTGGTGTACTGGTAAAAGTAACTATATAGCAAAGGATATATGTGTTACGGTGTTTTCTGAGTTCAAGGTTGTAGCCAGTCAGAGATCGAGATGAGCAAATATGCTCAGGTTTGATTGGTAGCCAGTTCGTGAAAAAATCTGAACTTTTCCCTAAATCTCATTGAAGTCTATTGGGGCGAATCTTGATATTTACTTTGTAGAGCTTATAAATAGGCATTTAAAAAAGAGGACTAAGAAGACAGGCACTGCCATGGTGAGGGCTGGATTTACCACATGGCCAACCGAGGCTTGGCCTCGGGGTAGCAGGGAGTAGAAGGGCAGCAGGGGTTTGGAATTCCAATCTCCCGATGCCCAGGACATGCAAGTCCGGGCGTCGGGTGAGTAGTTGTTTTCTACATTTAGCCTTGCTTTGGGCAAGCATTGCTAATTGTACAGCGGGGAACCTGCCGCTTGTTTTGTGTCGCCGAGATCACTTGTATGCAGCCTGCATACAGGGGGGTGCATTGAGGAACCTGGCATCGGGGCAGCAGAGAGAGTAAATGTAGCCCTGGCCATGGTGGGACAATTTTTGTTGTTTAATTAATGCAAAGCAGGAATAGTGCCTTTTCGTGAATAGAGCAGGAATAGGACATGTTCATGTGGCTTTCAGGGCTGCATTGAAGATATACACAAATCCACATTACACAAATTAAAGATTTGTGGGGGGGGGGGGGGTTAAAGGGGTTGAGGGGGGGTGTTAAAGCTGTCTGGAATGTTATGGAACAACACAATGTTCAACGACAGACTCTGAGAGGGAGATGGGGGGAAATGGAGCTTAAGGAATCCTGGATCTGGGGGGGATGTAGGAATAGACTGTATTGGTTGACCACTTTGGGGGAAAAAAACACAAGGCCTTACCTCCAGTTTGTGCAGCCCTACCCATGCAATGTTCTCCGGGATTGGTTCCCCCTACTACTACCAGTTGACACTAACCTGCCATCTCATTTTATTGTGTCTCCTCATTGTAGCCTCCCTGCTCCTGTGACCCCTTGTTGTGGCAAACCTGAAGACCACAACCTGGTGATGGCTTGTTGTAATGTAGCCCTATGACTGCTCGTGTCTCTGGCCCATTACTCCTTGTAGGGTGCTCTGGTAAAGACCAAGTTGTCACTTACACTCCATGCCTTGGGTGAGCCTGCGTCACTTGCCAGGACTGTCACCCATAACAAGATGTTAAAACATCTGTAAGGCTTGGCTTTTATAGTTATTGCTGTAATGTTAGTTTTCACTCCGGGTTTTATCTATTCATGCCCCTTGGGACAGAAAGTGTGTTAAAATCTCCTGCCCAGAATGATCCAATTTAAGTATATCTAATACAGATAGCACATGTGTTTTATATGATCCTCATCTAACATTTCACAGATTTCATCACAGTTTGTGTCACAAGTCCTGCAAGAGGATGAAAGTTGTTGAATCATGAAGGCTGCTACCTTTGCTATTGTAAAATGGAGTTGGTTCTGTGTAGTCACATGACTATTCTGTTGGAGCATAAATCTGCTGCACCAATAAATGTTATGGTTGGAGCTGTTGCTGCCATGTCATGAGACTCTGAACTCTAGTTTCCAAAAGGCTACAGGGCTTCACTAATAACTTGTAATTAGTTACAAAGTTAGCTGATCATCTATTAGGATCATGCAACCATTAAGCACTGTGTTACTGGTGTATATGATGGGGTTTAATAGTTTATTTCCTTTATTTACATATTGCCAACATAATACTTGCCTTTGGTGGTGCCTGTCACCCAAAAGTTTATAATTCAATATCCTTAAAGAAACCCACACTTGGGCTGATGAAGGTAAAATCATATTATGGTTATGGAAGGAAACTGAGACTCTTACGTAAAACATGTATAAAAACAGAGGATGTACAAACACCATATTGGTCCCGTAGATCACTTTTGAAATGATCTCAGACTGTATGACCAACATTGATAGAGGAACAAAGGGATTTAATTCAAAGCACCTACTATAACCTCAGAACAGAACAACATGTGGGAGGTGTATGGTGAATGCCCCATAATACCTAAGTATCCTGTGGTGTTGTGTTGTATTCATGGTCAGTACATGAGCAACCCAGCTGTTTCTGGACATTTTTTTATTATTCGTTTGCAAACACTTGCAAAATAATTAAGTCCAGGTCAGGTTTGCATCTGAAATGAAGTTTCAGTAGGCGTTCTTGTGAATGTAAATATCAAACACTGAGCCCTTCAAAGATACTGCTGTCCCAACACAAAACTCTAGAGTCTATTGTCTTCTACAAGGGCTCAAGAATGTGGACATGGTAGAAATGGACAGGAAAGACTTCTTTAAATTTCTGAATTGTGTGCCTTGGTAGATATCAGTTCACAGTCATCTGAAACTAGCTGGATTGGGCAAGGATTTTATGTCTAGAGGTCTAAAGGATAACCCCCCACCACCACAACATTGCTGGTCAGTGGCAGGCTGTATTAATAACTCCGTTCAACTTTGGTGGTTGGTGGCAGGCTGTAATATTAACCCAACTATTGGTGATCAGTGGCAGTGGTAGCCTTCACAGCATGGGCGTTCAGCAATGTACTTATAAGTACAAACATTCCCATGCTGCTCTCTTTCTCTTTGGCTATCTGGCTCCCTGGCTGGGATAGAATTATAATCATCTGCTTGGCAGTTCTGGCTTCTTTCAGTTTTCTATGTACCTTAGCAAAAGAGACAATGTTTTGTAAAGGACAAAAACAGTGAAAAGAGCCACCATAACAGACCTGTGCAGCCTTTTTACAATGTAACAAAGAATGCATTTATTGTTACAATCCACAAAATGTGCATAGGTGATTAAATAACCTTGCACCGCGCTCAAATACCCTAATTTAAAAACATCTTGACAATGTTGCCAGCCAAAAGGTCTACGTGGAGTGAGTGTGGACGGAGTGCCAGAGGTGTGTGTATGGCTGGCAACATTGTCAACATGTTTTTAAATTTGGGTATCAGAGCGCGGTGTAAGGTTAATTACCTATGCAAATTTTGTGGATTGTAACAATAAAGGAATTTTTTGATACACTGTAAATAGGCTCCGCTGGTCTGTTATGGTGGCTCTTTTCACTGTCTTTGTCCTTTACAAAATGGTGTCTCTTTTGGTAAGGTACTGGTTTCAGGCCACTGACCGGCGTTAGATGCCTAGACTGTTATTTGAAATGACAAAAAGGAACAATACCAGATAGCTCTCTTTAAATGTTATTGAATAGTTTTCTATGTGACTGTTCACACTATACATGTAGGTATGCAAAAAAAAATGCAGCTCAACGGACATGGTGTAAACAAGGCCTGAAAGTAAAAGAAAAATTGTCACAGAACAGGAATAGAGGGGAAATCCTTCAACTGAGGCACTTGTTCCAGTCATAGCCACCTAAAAAGTGATTTTCCTCAGTTTGGGGAGATCGTCTCTCACTTCATGTTTTGTCTGCAGCACAGGAAGTGAGGGGAAATATTTTGGAACACAGACGGCAAAAAAGGGGATTTTAATCACTCCCTACTCTATCTAAAATGGAAAAAAAAAATGGGGGTTTTAGAAATACTTTGAAGGGAACCCATCCAAGGACAGAAATATGGAAATATTTGCCTTTGCTCACTTGGAGGGGGTATTTGCTTCTCCATAAGCAGAGACTGAGCTCCTTGTTTTTTTTTAGCTTTGTGCTGAAAGTGAGCACATGTAAATACCTTTTATTAAATAAAGCCTTCCC